>NW_025961316.1:0-113418 GCF_023159225.1 Perognathus longimembris pacificus | reverse complement strand
GGATATCATCGTTGTACTTAATATACACTGAACCCAGGGTTGCAGAATGTACCAAACCAGCAGAGTAGTCAAATACTTAGTGAAATGAACAAACATTAACCCCATTCCTTATTAATAGGTAACATCATTAGGTTAATTTTCATGAGTATGCAATGTAATTACTACCTCAATATCCGTATGTGCAAAAATAAATTCATGTGCCCTGTTTCTGTTTCCTTCCTTTAAAACATTCTTCTTCAACATGATCCTATCTGAGTTACAATGATAGCATCTTTTTTCACCCAAGGTCAAACTCCAGTTATCTTTTGTCCCCCAACTTGCCTCCTAATCCCATAACAATTCAGTTTTCAAGTCGTTATTAATTCAGACCTATCACTTCCTCTCATGAGTCCCTCTCCATCCTGAAGGGCACTGCTTTAGCAAGTGCCCCCTCCCCCACTTTACAGATGAAGCAATGCCCTCCTAGTAGTTCTATCCCATCATTATACAAACCCATTTGGCACTCTGAGCCAAGTCTCCTAGTCTCAAATAGGTACTGATTTTGTAAGCCTTAACACACAAGTCTTTCATGAAGAAAATGCCTATGATTCAAAACTCTCAACATCTGGCTCCATGTAGTTTCTCCTCCCATAGTCTCGCCTCTAGTAATAATTTCACATAACTCATTGTGTGCCCCTGCCAACAGACTCTGGGGGCTGTTCCCCATGCATCCCTCGCTTGGTGCTCTTGCGGGATTGATTTCATCACTTGGCACTGTCTTTCCCTCTGTTCTTTGTATACATCTTTCCAAACCAAGTTCAAGGCCACTGCTGCCCAAGTCACCAAGACTTCTGAACCTAGAGACTTCACTTCTTCTTCTCAAGCTATGTGCTGCCTCTGTTTGGAAATCAACACTCAAGTTCATTGCAGCTCTGTTTGAGCATCTTCTACCACCTAACCAACTACAAGAATGGCATACAGAGGTGCCTCTGTCTCTCCTCCAGCTTCTAGACTGTATCTTGCGCATCTGCTGAATCAATGGACCTTTCCTTGCACTGTGGTGTGAAAGTCGTTACACTGAAGGAGAAGGAGTCCCCACTGCACTGCTCAGGGAAGCTGCGGTTTACATAGAACTTAATGGCATAAAATGTTTCACGCTCTCAGTACCAAGTTTTCTAGTATAACAAAGCTTAAGTTCTTTGGATTTTATAATCAGCCAACCAGATGATACGAGAAAATGTGTTGATCTAGGAGGTGTAAGAGAAAACATGTCTGGGCCTGGTGTCCTGCATCAGTTAGCCTGACTCGGAGCACATCACCCCACGGCGCATCCAGCATCTGAGGAGAACTCTTACCTTGCAGTAGACAATCATGTTGGGAGAACTATCTTCTGGATCAGCGATCCCCACCGCTCTTTGATCCCCAGATCCCTGAGCCATCCTGAGCACCTCCTTCACTCTGAAAAAGAAAGGCATGTACCATCATAGATCATCAAGTCTCAAAGGCATTGTATTTTTATGTAGCTTTGAAATACAAAGATCTAAGCCCCTTCTGGGTTGTTTAGGCCATACAAAGCTAAGTACTTGCTAGGCAGGACCTTCAGTATTGGATCTACAACTCCAGTCCTTTTGTCTTTAGCGCTTTGTCAGGTAGTTCCTTGTTTTTTCCCCAAATGGCTCAGTCCTCAATTCTCCTACCGAAGGCTCCCACATAGCTGGGATTGTTGGCTAGTACCACCATGCCCAGCAAAAACTAAGGATCTCCTGATTGATACCATAAGAATAAAACAGAATATAATTACATATATGTTACTATAAATTGACTGGTAGAGCATCTAGCTAGTAAGTGTGAGTTCAATGGTAGTACTTCAAAAAAGGAAACTCAGGAGATAACTGGTTCCACCATTCGCATAATTCTCCTAATCCCAAAGCAACACAACCCTTCTTTGTACCCTAGGAGTGAGTCTATGCCAATCTTAATCCCCTCAAGACAGATATTGGCATCATTTGGGTGTTGATTTTGTCTCAGCAACATTCATTTTCTGATTAAAACACTATGAATTAAAATGCAAGTATTTCAGTATGGAATGTAAAAAAATAATACTGTATATCCATGAAAATGATTGCAGTGAGAAAAAACATTCAAACACCAAGAATTGGCAAGGACATGGGGAAAGGAGATCCTTTGTACATTATTGGTAGGAATATAAAGTGGTAAAATCACAACAACACAGTCCAAGGGGTTCCTCAAAAAGGTAAACACTGAATCACCACATGTTCTAACATTTCTATTAGCAATGTATATACCCCCAAAAAACTGAAAATAAACATTCAAATAGATGCATTCAAATGTTTACACCATTGCCCAAAGGGAGGCCAACCTAGAGGTCTACAGATTAATGAATGGATAAGCCAAATGTGTCTATCCAGACAATGGACTGTTAGTCCACCATACAAAGAAATAAACTTCAAGGTAGGAGGTGTAGCTCAGTTGTAGAGCACTAGCCAATGAGTGAAAGTGTCAGGTACCAAGTTTGAGTCCCAGTCTCAGAGCTAAAAATAAAATCATAAAAAATAAACAGAAAAAAAACCTTGTGACACAAGACTGCATACAAGTATTACACTATGTTTAAGAAAGCAGATGAAAAAGCTGTATATTGTGAGTCCATTTCTGTCAAAATCCAGATCAGGTAAATTCGCAGGCACTGAGGAGCACAGAGGATGGGTCGGGTGGCCTTAATGGATAATGGGGTCTCCCTTGGGGAAGACGAAAAGATTTTGAAACTAAATAGATGAGAGTATTTTAGGATACTAAGGATGTACTAAAGGCCATTGAAGATGGTTAATTTGATGTTAAGTGTATTTCAGCTCAGTTAAGAACATTGAGAATAATTAATCTGGCCTTTTAAAAAAAAATTGGCAGAATAACAGTAAGAAAAGTTCAATTGTGGGGAATTTCTGAGTAATGAAGCAAGTTCAGTCCTTGGGAGTGCCCACAGTACTTGCTGTGTGACCTTGAAAAGTTAAATAGCCCAGTGGGTTTTCTTGGCTAATTTCCCTTGAAAATGAAGCCTAGGGAAGGCATGCTCAGAACCATGCCAAAGAACCCTGCTCTTCTTTATTCCATCCCATGATCCACAGAGAACCCGCCAGGTAAGGGTCAAACAGTTTGAGCTGAGCAAGAAAGTACACTAGAAGGGGCTTGGGATATAGCCTAGCGGCAAGAGTGCCTGCCTCGGATACACAAGGCCCTAGGTTTGATTCCCCAGCACCACATATACAGAAAACGGCCAGAAGTGGCGCTGTGGCTCAAGTGGCAAAGTGCTAGCCTTGAGCGGGAAGAAGCCAGGGACAGTGCTCAGGCCCTGAGTCCAAGGCCCAGGACTGGCAAAAAAAAAAAAAAAAAAAGAAAGAAAGTACACTAGAAAGCCATGAAAGTCTTTTACAAATGTTATCACTAATCTAACAGCCTTTCTGAGTTAGCTGCACAAATTTCATAGGCTTTTCATCAAGGAAACCTTCATAAATAACATTAAGTACTTAGACAAAAAAGGCCATTCCATTTAAAAGAAGAAACAGACAACATTCAATTACAAAAAGCTGTACCCACGGTCAGTCTACTGAAACAAGTTTGAATAGAAATGGGGGAGATACAAGGATTTGCAAAGTTATGCTTAGAATGCAATGTCCAGAAGAATGCAGGTGGCTCATGCCCATAATTCTAGCTCGTCAGGAGGCTGAAATCTGAGGATCATGGTTTGAAGTCAGCCTGAGCAGGAAAGTATGTGAGATGCTTTTTAAAAAAAAATTTGATTTATTGTTATTGTAAAGGTGACATACAGAGGAGCTACAATTATGTAAGTCAGATAAAGAGTACATTTCTTTTTTGAACAATGTCACACCTTCCTTCATTCTCTCCCAGTTTTCCCTCCTGTCCCTGTCCCCACCCACTAGTTGTATAGTTCATTTTCAACATAGTGTCTAATAGTATTATTGCTGCCTTTGTTCACCCTTTATCCCTCCATTTCTATGCATCCCCATTCCCTCTCAAATTCAGATAAACAAACAAGACAAAAGAACATGAAAACAAAATTAACAACAAAACCCTCTTGCATCCATTTCCTGGAGTTTATTTTGCTGAATATTATTTTTTACTGTTAGATGCACATAGCTATTGTGATTATCTCCAATTAATACCAAATAGCCAAAAGTGGAGCTATGGCTCAAATAGTAGAGGACTAGCCTGGAGTAAAAAAGCTCAGGAATAGCTTCCAGGCCTCGAGTTTAAGCCCCAGGACCAGCATGTTAGAAACGAAGGAAGGAAGGAAGGAAGAAAGGAAGGGAGGGAGGGAGGAAGGGAGGAGGGAGGGAAGGAGGGAGGGAGGGAGGGGAGAGACAGACAGAGAGAGAGAGAGAGAGAATGCAGTTCCCCAAAATACTGCATTGGGGTTATGTTGCTGCTTTTCTTAGCATATATGAATTAGAGAGCATTTCAAGTTGGGTTAAAGGTAGAGATCAAGAGAACCATTCTATTACCCGTACTTGGTTAGATCAGTATGCCCATGAATAGATTAAAACAGAGAAACACTGGCTATTGTTTCAATGAACAACTTTTTCAATTTCTAAGGACCACTCACTTCCCTATCCCAGAACCCAACAGCAGGAAGAACAAAGCCAAGAGTCCCTTTGCGCATGCACTGGTTTATCTATGAAGCAGAGCCCTTTGGAGTCTCCCTTGTTTATTTTCAAGCACACACTTTCACTCTACTAAACATACTCTCTTCCACTGCCTAAATCCACTGCTATGGAGGCAGGCTGAAAATGACCTAGAAGCGACCATCTCAGCCCTCCCTCCACCTCCACCTGACCCTCCCACCCACAGAAGCCTTTCTGGTTAGCATGACCAGCTTGTCCTACAGCCTAAGCTGGAGGTTGCTAAGGGAGCACCCAGAGCTCTAGTTAGGAATCTTGGTGAGTTTGTATTCACTAGACAAATTTCTATTTTTGGTTCCTCTATCAAGTGGTTGGGAAACCCACACAAGCCGTTTAATTTTTCTGTGTCTAAAAAGAATCCTTTCCAATATAGTAATATAGCTACCTTCTATTCCATAAGTCAACAAATGTTAGGGAGAACTTCACATGACACTTCTGTGGGTGAGCACTATATAATTAAACCCACTGGCTGTAATACAGGAGCTCTCGAAATTGAATAACCAGATGTTCTGTCATTACAATATCCTGCACTGACAAGCTCCAGTGGCTTACACCTTTAATCCTAGCTACTCAGAAGGCTGAGATCTGAGGATCATGGTTCAAAGCCAGACCAGGCAGTAAACTCTGTGAGACTATTATCTTCAACTAACCAGCAAAAGCCAGATGTAGAGCCGTGGCTCAAGCAGCAGAGCTCCAACCATGAGTGAAAAAGTTAAGAGACAGCACCCAGAGCCCGAGTTCAGGTCTAATGTTGGCAATAATAATAATAACAACAATAATAATAGTATGATATACAATATTTATTTCTCTTTTTTATTTTACTTAACTTTTTTTTGAGACAAAGTCTCCTTTGTATCCCAAGCTCACCTCTAACTTGTAATTCTCCTGCCTCAGTCTCCCAAGTACTGGGATCACTGGCATGTACCAAAATATTTCTTTTAAACGAAGCCCAGTAGAAATAAATAGAAGTGTTTTAAGCTTAATGGTAGATAACAGAACCTTGTTCATTTTATAAATGTGTATGCTATGTGTAAATACCCATAATAAATAGTCTAGAACTTTTATTAAAACCTTTGTAAAAACACATGCCTGCACTTCTATAGAATGAACGCATGTTGATGATATTATTTTCCTGTAAGGATTCCAAGTGACGAAAGAGGGAAAATAAAAAGTGTGCTATGACCATCATTTCACTATTGAAAGAAGACAGGTGGACACAGTATTTATAGCTTGGAGGCTGCAGCCAGCCTCTGTCAGCAGGCGAGCCTGCACCTGAACCACTGTGTGCTGCATGAGCTGTGTGATCGGTGCTTTACCTCACCTCTTCATCTTTGTTCTCTTTCCTGTCACAATCCACAGTCCCAGCGTAGTAGAAAGCCCCATGAATAGGGAGGGCCATGTTCCCCTTGCTCTGTGACTACCTGTCAGAACCACTGGTGTATAAAATAATTGTCTCCTCCCTTCAAAGACTCTTTCTAGAATGTGCCATGGCACCTTTCTTTCATCCTTGCTACTTCCATGCTAGCCCAGCACCTCTATTCAGAAGTATTCATGTTGTTTTTCACCAAGGATGACTAAATTGCAGGAGTGGAGCATCCTCTTTCCAACCCAGCACCATTTCTTCCCATAAAGCAATTCCCGTAAGATACCACCATGTTCCAGGGATTAGTACTTTAAGTGCAAGTATACCCACGTCCTTTCCCCAAGGCGCTCTGTACTCAAAGTGCAAGTATGCGGAATGCATCTTTTTCCAAGGCACTCTACTGGGCCTGGGGATATACACACAAAGCAGACCTGGGCTCTTATTTAAAGATCCAGAGTCCAGAATGGGTGGCAAACATGACCCAAACCAAGGGTAATGTGTGGCTACTTGATTCTAACTTATCCAGAGCAGGACGAAGTAACAACTGAGATTGCAATAGAAAGACAACTGGGACCTAGGGAAGTAGGGTTTGCCACATCAGCCTAAGTGACAACAACAGCAAACACACACACACACACACACACACACACACACACACACACACACACACACACACACACCTATGCTGGGCATCAAGAGTGAGAAGACAAGAAGATCCAAGCCAAGGAGAGAGAGATTGGATGACAGAGGTCCACATCAAGGACTTTATTAGGAAATCTCTCCACCAGAAAGTCAGTTCTGCACGGGCAGACACTTAGTGATGGGGTTCTCCTCTCTTTCCCAGGCACCAAAACCAAGGCCTGGTCTAGAGCGGGCACCCAAAGTAATATTCCGCTAAAATGTAGCTTATACCGTTGGAACTCTTAACTGGATAACACATCGTGAAAACTTCCCACCAGACATGACCCATGCACAGAACCCCATGTGGACACGTCCTGGGGCTGGCTGCCACGGGCCAGACCCACAGGTCTGCAACCCCTCGTCTGCAGTTCACAAGCCACTTGAGTAAAAGGGGATACATGAGGAGGGTGGACAGCAGAAGTGTGTGTTTGTGACACAAGTGGATTAGCCAGGCTTTTCAAAGTCAGGATCGGGCCTGAAATTGCCTCCAAACTTAATATTGCATTTAGTAACTTGCAGTTACAACAAATGCCTTCTGTCTTCTTTATAGCACCAGCCCTCTGGAGTAAGCAAAGCCTAGGGTCAGGAAGCAAACAGCACTGGGCAGAGCAGGAAGGAGCCATACATGACCTATGTAGAAGGAAAAGGCTTAGAAGTCAGACCCAGATCTCAGTGCAGCCTTTGGTTGACTCCCTGACCTCCAATTTACAACTGTTCAGCTGGTAGGTGGGGAGCACGTGGCCCAGGTACTTCCAAAGAAGGGGTGGAGGCTATGTAAATGCCACATAACATGGGTAACTGACTAGAGGGAGTGGGATGCCCAGGCCACCTGAGTCAGAATCTGGGAGAAGCCCATCCACCATCCTCAGGTCTCTCCACTCCAGATGGTTGAGACCACACTAGGGTGATGCAATGACCTCCTCAGGACATTCTGATGCAGAGCTGAGAAGACAACTACAACTATAACCCACTGTCACCAGAATCATCATCACACACTGCTAAATGCCCTAAACATCAGCCTGCCACCCCCCAGTGCCCAGCCCTCAAAACCCCATTCAGGGAAATGTCATCCAGGAGAGGAAATCAAACCCAGACTGTAGCATACTCCGGATGCATATTTATGCTGCCAAACAAGCATTTCTATTGATGTAATGTTTCTCTCCTCTATATTACATCAAATTTCCATTGTTTGCCTCAGCCCATGAAAACCAATGGATTTTATTTTTTACATCAGTGATGTCACACAGTCAGGGAAAAAAATTACAGTATGTGTGCTAGTTCAGTAGTACAAGCTTATTTATTTTGTTGTAATCTGAGTGGGCAGGAGCCTCAAGGGGAAAGAAGGAAAAACAACAGCTCTAAAGAACAAATAACTTTCTGTTACAGTAGAGCCTGCCTGCTTGACATTTCCTACCTCCTCAAAGTTCAAATGCTCAGTGACAGACTGAGTGACTGTCTGCTTCAGGTACTTCACCAAAGATCTCCAAGCACTCAACTCCCAAAGACCCCTTTGGGGGCCACGGGCAGGCACCCAGGGTCTCACTGTTGTGTATCAAGACTTCAAGATAAAAGCTAATGGTTCTCAGAAGCAGATATGAAGACTTGGTCTGATGAGCAGCCTCAGACTCACTTAGGGAACAAACCTCAAGACACAAACTCTGGATTCCTATGCTCCAGAAATTCTGATCTAGTTGGCCTCAGGCCATCCCTGGAGATGGGACTCTAAATGCTTCTCCAGTGAACTGGAAACATAGCCAGGTTTGGAAACCACTGACCTCTATTACACTCACGTGATCCCTCCATCTCATCCATGTGTCAAGTGGTGGGCCAACAGGCCAGGGCGGGCTCCCTTTGCTCCCCTGTATTAAACCAGCAACTCAACAAAACGCGTAAAGCAAGGGTCTTCCAGTCAGAGACTAGCTCCCCATCCTGGTGATGCCATCTAAATGCCACATAATCATAAGCATCCCATGTAGTTTTCATTTGCTATATCAACGAAATGGAACAAATACTACTATTCACCTCATGGAAGTGGATCTCAGCTTTATCTGCTCATCACAGTCACCTGGGCAGCTTCGGAATCAGCCACAGCAGGTGGTTGATCATATTTCTACCCTACAGATGAGAAAATTAATGCTGGAGAACACATGGCACGTACCCAAAGTAGGTAAGGAACTAAAAATCCCAGCTTATAGTCTTTCCAACATGTCAGTCTTGATTTCTACAAAATGGCTCACACAATGTATTTGGCACAGAGCATAGTAGAGTCTCAGCTATTCTGAGTTTCCTTCATTCTACTTTTATCAGCCAAGTTGACTTCTCCATACCAACATGCTTTGCAACACATAAAGAAATTCAACCCCAGGTTGTCACAGCTACCTGAAAGCCTAACCAAATTAGCCTCCCAAAGCTATGTATACAGAAAATTGGTGTATGTCTTTTATGTTAAACAATGATCCTATAAACTAAGGCAGGAGAGAGAAGCAGAAAGTTCACCATATAGCAGGTCCCCTGTTTGACCCGGGAAGCTGTGCACTCTCAGTCACTATAATAGCTGCAGGAAGTCCTGGTTCACCTAGGAACCCTCTTACCGGAATTCACAAAATCCACACTCACAGCCCGTGGCCAATTCCCTGCACTCTCCACCTTTGAGTCCTTCTCCTGTAGACAAAATAACCATGCCTGCTGTGTTCTTCTACCTCCAATCTCAGCAAGACCTCCTGCTACTTCAGTGGAAATCTATGCTCCTTTAAGACAGTCTAGCCCCCTGGTCCTCAAATCCAAACTTTCTTTCTTTCCAGACCAGGAAATGAGGCAGACATTCTCTCAGCTCTCCATTGCTCCCTCGCTTGTTCCTACACAAATCTCTGCTCTAGTGACAGATCATCTTTCCACCTACCCTCACTGTGGTGGGCCCCCTCCCTCCTACTGAAGTGGTTTCATTGCCAGTAGACAGCAGCTCTCAGGTTTCCTTCTTCATCCCTAACTCCTTCGTTAGTCTCCATGACTTCAACATCGGAGTCAAAGACTTATGGGAAAAGTTGCTTCTCAGGTCTTTGATTTCCCTGCCTGAACCAATTTCCCCCTCAGCTGTCATCTGACTCTCTCACCTTGAATTCCATCACAACCCCACCCCCCCTCGCCGCCATGCCCACCTACTAGCTTTCCAGCTTACTTGCATTCATTGCAAACTCAGTGAGACATTCAACCCATGGACCCTACAACCTGTGGCCACCTCTCCAATCGCCTTTACTACCTGTGGCCACCTCTCCCATCACCTTTACTACCTGTGGCCACCTCTCCCACCACCTTCACTTACTTCCCTCCATGGTTCCACTGTAAAGTCACACTGGCATAATCTCTCCTTTTCAAAGATCTTCTGCTCCCACAAATCCTTCCCATGTCTTGCTGTTCTGGCAGAGTTCTATCACTGATGGAACCCAAACACACACCAACTCCAAGTTCACATCCAAGCAGATGAACACTCCAGAGTAGAGAGGTAGTCCTGCAACCATCCTGACTAGCAGCATTTCAAGTTCATGATGACAAACTTTGAATCAATAGTCAACACTACCCATCAAGCAGAAAATATTTTCCAGCCAACCTTCCTTTCGTCCTTTCTGCATTGGCAATATCACTTTCTTCTTACTTAGTACCTAGTATTTGCTGGTGGCTTATTTTGGAACTGATTGAAGCAATGGAGGCCTGGAAAGAGCGAATCCTTCATCCCTCATTTTCAGACAGCCTCAGCTATGCTGCCATGTTCTTGATTTTTCTGTTATCTTATACAGGAAAGTGGTGCTGCATTACTAAAAGGAAAGGATTGCGTCTTTGCTTTTAAAGATGGCTACAGGAAATTCCTACTCACTTAGACCCTATAACCACACCAACAGGAGATTACAGCTAAAAGGTCTCCAATACCAAACTCCTTAAGGAAGACTACTTAGGAAAACCTAAAATCAGAGACCAAACACAACACACTAGCAGAATTCAAAATCTTTGACCTGTGCAGGCAGCACCAGAGAATACTCAACACAGCCCAGCTCCTCACCAGACTAAAGTCTCTTACTAAAGGCCTATTTGCCCCAATTTCTACTTCACAGGACATAATGAATGGCTTTGAATGGAAAACAACAGGCAGGAAATACACATTCTGAGATCAGCATTTATCAAGCTGAGACTGAGATATGCCACAGATATTAGAGTTACCTATGTCATTAAGAGACAGAATAATTTTAATTTTTATTTATTTATTTATTTATTTTTTGGCCAGTCCAGGGCCTTGGACTCAGGGCCTGAGAACTCTCCCTGGCTTCCTTTTTGCTCAAGGCTAGCACTCTGCCACTTGATCCACAGCGCCACTTCTGGCCGTTTTCTGTATATGTGGTGCTGGGGAATCGAACCCAGGGCCTCATTTATACGAGGCAAGCTCTCTCGCCACTAGGTCATATCCCCAGCCGAAGAGACAGAATATTTTTAAAGAACTCTATTTAAAATGTTAAAGATTTTAATTAAAAAAGCTAAGCGGCAATAAAGCAGAGACACTAAATTTTAAAAAACAAAACAAAGCAAAACACAATAGCTCCTTTACAAAGGAAATGCTAAAACTCAAAATCATTGTAACACATAAGGCCTACTCCCCTTGGCCTGCTCTGCACACTCTAAATTGTCAAAAAAAAAATAATCAGGGAGCTTCAAGGTCAAAAGAAAATCCCCAGATGTGTGTATATGTGTGTGTGTGTGTGTGTGTGTGTGTGTGAGAGAGAGAGAGAGAGAGAGAGAGAGAGAGAGAAGGGGGAAACAAAACAGAATGTTTAAAAAATGTGGAAGAATATAAAAAGATTTTAATACAAGTATAATCAGGGTTCCAGAGATGAAAGAGAAAGGAGGGAAAAATACTTTAATCAATAATGATTGGGAACTTTTCAAGCTTCAAAACATATGAAGAGAACATATACAGCAGAAGTCCAGCAAAATTAAGAAACACTGATCAGATTAAGTGGAAAAAAAAAGGAAAAATAACACAGGCACATTGTATTCAAATTGAACACACACACACACACACACACACACACACACACACACACAGAGAGAGAGAGAGGGAGAGAGAGAGAGAGAAATTCTGAAGGAAACCAGGTCCTTACCTAGATAACGAGGATAGGAATTGAAGGCTTTCCCATCAAACACCACACAAGCAAAAGTGCAGCTTGAAATACTAAAACCGTTGAAAGAAAAGGAAAACACTTTGCTGAGAATTCCACATCTAGTGAAATTCTCACTCAAAAATGGCAAAAAATAGACATTCTCAGAAGATTTTGCTAAAAACAAGGAAGTTCATCACTAGCAGATTTGTCATGGGGGTAAAAAAATGCCAAAAGAATTCTTCAGGCAAAGGAAGATTGCACAAATCAGACACTTGTATATACAAAAAGAAAGAGCAAGTATCAAAAAAGAAATAAGGTAAAACAAAGATCTTTAGCCAGGAGGGTTGGCAGTGTGTTTCTAATTTTAGTCCATAGGAGGCTAGGACAGACAACTCTGAGCTTTATAATAGTGAAACCTTGCCTCAAAAAAAATTATATTTTCTTATTGTAAGTCCATCTAAAAGAAACAAATAGACCCTTCTGAATAATGTTCATTGGATAGAAATATATATTTATATTATTTATGTATAACATATTGTATATATATGAGAGAGAGAGAGATTGATGGTCCTGAAGCTTGAGCTCAGGGCCTGAGCACTGTCCCTGAGCTTTTGTGCTGAAGGTTAGTGCTCTACCACTTGAGCCATAGCTCCACTTCTGGGTTTTTACTGGTTAATTGGAAATAAGAGTCTCATGGACTGGACTTTCTTGCTCAGTCTGGCTTTGAACTATGATTCTCAGATCTCAGCCTCCTGAGTAGCTAAGATAATAGGCATGAGCCATCAGTACCCAGCCAGAAAAATACTTTTAAAAGACTTCCACATCAAAGCCGAATAGAACTCTGGAAAAACTCTTGATATTCAACTAGTTCAAAGGTCAACAAACTCAAGTCTATGGGGTACTAGCAAATTGCTTGTTTCCCTATGGTCTGTGTCAAGGAAATGGTTCTTGGATGGTTGAGAAATATTAGAAGAATCATATTTTATGATACAGGAAAACTGAACAAAATTCAAATTTGTGTCCATGAAACTTAATCAATGTCCTTTCACTTACATCCTTGTCATGAATTTGCTTTTGCAATACAGCAGAAATGAATAACTGCAAGCTCAAAGTATTGACTATTTAGTCTTTTGCATTAAAAATAGTTTATTCCTCTAAAGTAAGCACAAGCACTTTATTTTTCAGAAGATGATCCTGAGGTCAGAGAAGGCCCAGTTGTACTCTAATCTTTCTTTGAGGGTCAGCAACAGAGTCTGCCTCAGAACCTGGGGCAGGAGATCTCAAATGCTTCTCTTCACAATTTTAAGTATGGAATCAAGGTTATAGTTTCAAATGCAACTGCCTGTGGGGCCTGCTGAAGTCACACTTTATTCTTCTCTCATTTCACATGAGAAAAAGATTGTGTGGCTGTTCGAGAAGAAGGAGGAGTGACAGAGAGGCTTGCCAATTTTTATACTGGCTGCCCTTACCACAGGCGCCTTCTGAAACAGGGACTGGGCTGCCTCTGGGTCCAGGCTCAAGCAATATTTACATCAGGACATCAAGAAAAACCACTGCAGAGGGGCTATGTCTCTGCTCTTTCCAATGTAAGGAAATCCACTCCACTCCATTGGGCTCCAGGTTACCTACTGTCAGGTACTTTTGAATTGACATCAAAGGAGGAAAATAGTGCTTTGTGCACAGCTCAGGGGATAGTTTAATCATGAGCCAAGCTCCAAAGAAATCAAACATAAAAAGTATGATGCAGGCCAAAATTCTTTAACTCTTTTTAATTGTGAACATTTTCCCAACTACTGGGAAGAAGACAGCATAGTTCCAGTCCTTTGCACAACAGGCTACTTTGCTTCAGCTGTTTCTTTCTCCTGGTAATTTCTGTAGTGACTCCACCCACAGGCTGCTGGGGAGAGCTAAGATGAGACAAGAGCCAGTCCAAAGGGACTGCTGCTCTTAAGCTTGTACTCAGAAAGAAAACAGGTTATCTGTGAGGTCCACCCCAAGGACAGCTGCAGGTATTCTCACCTGTTTAAATCTCCATCCAGTTACCTAGGTAACTGGTACACCTGGCGGCAGTTACCTCCCTCCTTTTTCTGAGGTCACACCCTAATCCATGTGGACACACTCTGATACACTTAGACACACCTCCCACCCCAGGCATCACCTGGGAGTGACTCTCTAGCCTGCCATGCATGCTTTCCAATTTTCTTAATAGAGCTAGTCAACTCCAGACAACTCAGAGGAGTGGGAAGGCTACCACAGGAAGAATGTCCCCCCAAAATCTTAGTTTCAGCAGATCCAAAGTGGCCTTCCAGCAGGAATCAGGGGCATGTGATGGAGTCCCATCTGCTTTTACTACAGTAGGGATGCTCAGGATAAAGATATAGATTCTTCCGGATGACAGTTAGGCTATCCTGGATCTCAAACCAAATGGGATGTACAGAGGACGTGGTGGCAGCAGGCAGCAATGGCTCCCAGTGGCTCCAATAGAATGTCACACCTCCTGCTGGGCTGCCTGGAACTTATTAAGGGCCAACATTACATCTGACAAACTTGTAGAAATCATCTGTCCTTCTCTGTGGGCCTGCTGGAAACTGTTACAAAAAAACCTATAAACAAACTGGAATGGTAATTAAACACTCATTTTGGTAGCCATAATTTTCCTTTTCTCACTTTGGAACAATCATTTAGGACAACTTCACTTCCAAATTTCTTATCTAGAAATGCATTCTTGATTTCCAAAGCCTTTTACTAACCTCTGCTCTAACACTTACACATTGGCTTTTATCAGCATTGCAAAAACTCTGAAGTTATAGGCATTCTGAAACCGGGTACCGCTCTTTGCCTCTGGGCTGCCTTTCTTTTTTAATTTTTCTTTTTTAATTTCTTTTTTTAATTTTTTAATTTTTATCAAACTGATGTACAGAAAGGTTACAGTTTCATACGTTAGGCGTTGGATACATTTCTTGTACTGTTTATTACCTGTTTTAAAAGAGCCTTTTGTTTTTCCTTCAGTCCCAGTTACTTCATGTGAAGTGCCAGACTTTGAAGTCAGACCCCACTTTACCACGCGAACCCCACTTTACCATGTGAACCTGAGATAAGCAGGCCCTGTAAGCAGACCCAGGACAAGCCCATTAGGGCCCAGAACTCTAACTGCTGGAAATGGTTAACTCTAACTGCCCCCAGAATGCCTCGAGCCCTGAGCCAATCAGATTTGTACCCGTAATCTTGATTGCTTAAACACCTGATTGCTGTAACTTTGTTTTTTGCCTTTATAAGCCCTGTGTAATCATAGCTCCGGGCTTCCTCCTAACCTCCGCTGTGTCAGTGGGTAGGGTGAGGCCCGACTTGCAGCTTGCTTAAATAAAGCCTTGCCTTGCTTTTGCATTTCAGAATGTCTGAGTCTTGTTGGTCTTCTTGGTGTTGGTTTCAAGACTGGCACAACACATGAAGACCTTTGAACTACAGCACCGGAGATTTCTTTTCTTCACCTAGGCATCTTCCATCTTCCCCAAAAAATGTGGTTAAGGACTCTTCCTGGCACATGCACCAAATGTAATGGGGTCCTCCCAAGGGAGGGGACCACAATATGGAGGTCAGATCTGGCCAGCACCCTCATGGGACCTTTTGTTGTCAGTGTGGGTAGAATATGATTTTCTAACCCATGCAAAGTTGAAACAAACAAGAAAGTGGATATGCCAAGAAGTTCCTCATGCTCCCTTATTTAGCAATGTCCCCTCCACCAACCCTAAGTGATATCTGCATTTCAAAAAGGGGTGTCAGGCCTTTTATCTCCCATGTGGCCCCTTTCACCCTCATGCATGAGCTGCCTGACCAGCAGGTAGCAAGGGCTGAGCAAGGGCCACATGAAAGCCTTGGACCCATGTGTGAACACTAAGATGCCCCTCCCCCCTTTACTCCCTAAGAACAAAGGACGCAGGATGCAAGGGCTTCTCAGGGAAAACTCCTTGGAATTCCCTTTAATAAAGGGAAGGGCAAATACATTTATAGCAGTAATGATGGTGGGAAGGGGAAGGACTTGGAGCGTCTAGCTAGGCATTAGTGATTGGCTAATAAACTATCCATCCAAGAGCGACACCCTAGGACCTCCTCCAAGGTTAATGTCACGTCCCATAAAACCACACTCCCCCTGAGCTTGGCGGGCACCATTGTGGCACACGTACTCACAGAGGGAGGGGCTGGTTTGGCTACCTCTTCCCATTCCGGGCCCAGAAGGGGATAGGAATGGCTAACAGTCATACAGCCCCAGGGCAGGAGGAGAGGCAGCCCTCTTCCGCTCAATGCCAAGCTGATGCCCAACAAAGGGGCAGTTGTTTTTATATCCAGAATAATCTGAGGCATCATCAAGGAAATACTCAGGGTCATAGGGGATTCTCTGGGTTCCATTTTATACTTTAAATCAACTTTTGTTTAAATAGCATTCCCTGTGCCCCCTTCCCATGGGTCAAAGAAAAATTATATGGAACTTGAAAAAGGGTGGAGCCATTTTACAGCTTTGGCCACTTGTTTTCCTTATAAATACACATGACTTTAGCCATGTTCCTGGAGGAGAACCCATATTCCATTTGAAATCTTAGAAATGACTCCACGAAGGAGGCAAATCAGGTTGAGAATGTATTTCAAAATGACACTGTGAAAGCAAGCAGGGACTAGATCTTGTTTTACAGGGCAGGTAATATATTTCAATGCTTACTCTGAAGACCGTGAAAAGATAGTAAAGGATATGAGTAAGTATTGACTAGATGTGCATGCAGATTCAGAATGAGCTCAACACATCACCTCATACCCACATTTTGCCTCCCTATAAACTTTGTGAGTAGTTCAGCCTCCCTGTCTCAGTTTCTCATTCACAAAACAGAACAATAATGATTATTCACCCCTTGGTCTGGTTCAAGAATTCAATCTGTTTGTACCTAGGGGGTATTTGGGATTATGTTTGTTATTTAGTAAAGGCTTGGAAAATTATCTCCATTTATACTTACCTGGTCCTAAGAATATCTAATATTAGCATCAGTGACACTCACTTGAAACTGTGTTGGAAATGAACTTTACAACTTGTAGGGTGAGAAGTCAAAGGAATGGGAAAAAATGAGGGAGGAGGTAATGTTGTTCAAAAACAAATGTCCTTATTACCTTACTTATGCAACTGTAACTTCTCTGTATATCACCTGTACAATAAAATTAAATTTAAAAGTAAAGTACATCCAACATTATGTCTGCAATTGAGTTCTGATCTTCCCTCCCAGATTCACTTATTGTTTCAACTATTTTCATAAAAAAAGGCATGTACTATGCATAGGACTAGAACCCCAAACAACCACATTATTAATTTGCAGGTGAACCATTCTGCACACTCATATTCAGGAGGCCAGAAGGAAAATCAACTGCCTTGACCTTCGTATCAAGCAGAGGGGAGAAAAACATCACAAGGAGCATGGCCAGAGATACAGAGGGAACATTCCATAAAGATGAAGGGTCAGTTCATTAACTAGATTAAAAATCCTAAATTATTATGTACACCATAGTACAGTATTAAAATGTAGGAAACAAATTTGACAGAACTTAAAAAAAAGAGACAAATGTGTAATCATACTTCAAAATGTTAACACTCCTCTTTCAATGATAAAGCTGATGGGGGGGGGTTTGACCTGCAAGAATATAGAAGAAATGAACTCTATCAACTAATTTAACCTGCTGGGAATATGGCCTAGTGGCAAGAGTGTGTGCCTCAACTAATTTGACAACTGACATTAATCAAATGCAAAGCAAAAAATTTCAGGTATACTCTTGGGTGCCTGTGAACCCGTCTCAAAAATAAACTATATGTGCTTATATAAAATTCCACAAAAGTTTAACACATTAAAATCATACAGAATGTATAATTTAACTTCAATCAGTTAAATTAGATACCAAGAAGACATTTATAAAAGCTCTACATTTGAATAAAAACTAAAAAACCTATATAACCTATGAGTCAAATTAGAATGTATTTTAAGTCAGATGGTATGGAAAATAAAACACATTTGTGAGACACAACTAAAGTATCACTTAGATGACATTTTACCATTAAAAATGCTGATATGAAAAAAATAAATTCTTACTATGGAATGAAGGCTGGCTCCAAACTTCTGTTCCCCTGCCTTAGTCTCCCATGTGCTGAGATTATAGGCACGTAACACCATGCCTAGATAAGGAAGATTTAATATAATGACTTGAGATTAAGAAACTAGACCAAAAAAATGAACAAACTAATCCTAAAATAGGCCATAAAGAAATGATTAACAATCATAAATCAGATTAATAGTATAGTAATCTCAAAATGGAAAGTAGAAAAGTTAGCAATGAACATTTTAGATTTTGAAGTTTTTTCCTGAAAAATAAATGAAATTAGTAAATACTAGCAATACTGATCTTTTAAAAAGAGAAAACTCAAAATGCCAGGAATAAAAGAAAGGGCCTACTATAAGAGCTACAAACATTAAATGTATAATAAATTAATATTAAAAACAATTTTATGCTAATAAGTCACCCAGAATTAAAAGTAATACATTTATGAAAGAAACTGAGTTGGTCACTAAAAGTCTCTCACAAAGACAAAGAAGGGTTCACTAGTGAATGAACACTTTAAGAAGATTTTTCTTTAATTAAAAAAATTTTCCAAATTGCTTTGTGAAAGCATCATAGCAATGATACCCAAACTGACAAATATATTAAAAGAAATGCAAATTAAAGACACATTTAATTTATGAACAAAGACTGGAAAATCCTTAGCAAAATTTAAAATAAATCCCTCTGTATATGAAAATGACAATCTTTCATGTGCCATGGATTTTAACCTAAAAATCATTGGACTGACTGAAACAAATCAATATATTTTATCAAAATAACAGAACAAAGGAGTCATTTCATACATGCAGAAAAGTATTTTACACAATTCAACATATATTTATTATTACAAATCTTAGCAAACAGCGAAACACTAAAACGTTCTCATTCTAAAAAACATCTACAGCAATGGTGTTTATACAATATTATTAATATAGTTAGTGCTCTGCTAAATGATACATTTAAACATTGTTGCAATAGTCAAATTTAACATTATCATTCTGTGAATGTGAAGGCTCTGGGTTAGTTCCATAACAATGAGAATATTATTATTTCCTTTTTTTCTAGAGGAAAGATGTACAATTGATTGTCCATTAGCTATGGGAACTGTGATAGTTTTCCATCGACCCTAACCACAGAACACGTTAATACCAAAAGGCACCTTAGGGGATCTTCTAGGACCCAGACACTAGGAAGTAGCTATCTGATGGCCCCTGATTGCAAACAGGTCCATCACCCCAGCCAGCATAGTAGCTTCCTTCTTTGCTTGTCCATTCAGAGGCATGAGGATGCCACAGCATTCAGGGAGCAGAATTCAATTCCAGTTCAATGGAACCATTGTGTCTGCCAATTGAAATATTCCTCTCTTTAGGACAAAGGCCTCAAGGTTGGCACAAAGTAAGGTCATGGGAACAGGAAACAAAAATTTTGTTAATGAGTCACTAAGAGTAATCGTGGGTGGTGTCACTACCATGTTCATCATATGATTCTTCAATCCATTGACTCTAATTACAGAGAAAAATGCCACCTATTCAATTCACATTATCACAGTCTCCTGGGGAAGTTTGGTAGGCTTGATAGGAGTTATGACATCATGATGAAGTCATCCACCCCACTGGCCTGCCAGCAGCTGCAGGATGTCATAGCAAAACCAGTGAATTCTACCACCATGAACATTATGTCTATCCTTTGCTGGAAGGTGAGTCCCTTGACCAGAAACAATGCTATTTGAATACCATGATGGCAGATCAAACATTCTATAAGTTCATGGATGGTAATTTATCACAATCATTGCATGCAAGGAAGGTGTATATATAGGAAATATGAATCCAGTAAGAACAAATACTGCTCTATGACAGAAGCGATCCAAAGGAATATATCCACCATCATTAGCTGCAATTACTCTGGAGAATAGTACCCTACCATCCACCCACTACTCATCTCTTCGGTCAGCTGACTGGGCAATCACTAATGGCCATAGCTGGGTCAGCATGGCAAGTTAGTCATGCTTTTGAAGCCATGCATAAGCCCCACCCAGTGGTTCATGGCCATTTTGCATATGGCTCCATTGTGCAAGAACAGGAGTGGCATGGGAAAAAGGATTGCTATCCAAAAAAAGGAGCCACCTTTTCACTTAATTACTAACATCCTTCTCCACTCAGGTTATCTTTTGGTATTGTGTCCCCTCAGCAAGGTCTACTACCTACCACATCCCCAATTTCCTTGTGACCAATTTTCCAGTCATGTCTCTTCTAAGTCCCTAACTAGCTAGCCAAACAATTCACTCAAGAGCTCATACATCTATAAAGTCACTCAACTGGCCACTTCTCCTTGCAATCCACAAACCAGAGACACTGTGTGCTCAATGTTCTGCCCACCTAGAGAATTTCCCTTTACCAGCGTCCTTTCAAGGTCATCCTAGTACAGTCAAAGTGCTATAACTATCTACTCTTTCATGGTGCCTGAATATCCCACAGAAGGTTCTGTAAAGCAGGCCCCAGTTTCTTCTGTCAGCTGATCACAGGAAAATTACTATAAAGCCACAGGTACGAAATGAGAAGAATAAGAGTGGGAAAGGACTTGAGACCATAGACATTTGGGCTATTTCTGATAACTTACTTGTTCCTCTCTTTACTACTGGGAAGCGTGTATATTCTCATCTGAATATTTGAGAGGTATTGAATTTTTGCAATCTATTTTGAGATTCTATCATTTTAGATTTTCAGAGGAATAGGAGTAGAAACAATCATCAAGAATAAAGATTAACAGAGTTTTGGTCCCACATCTTATTATTTTTCCAATTTCACCAAAACCTCATTCTTTTCAGACTAGTGTTCAATTGAAATCCTGTTAATGCTCATGAGGCTTGTGTGGCAAAATGGCAAAACGTCTAAGAATTACAAAGACCTAAGTTTGATATTTGCCAATACCATTGCTTGGCAATTAAATCTCTAGGCTTCCTGTAATTTTGGGTCTTATGCATAAACTCTTTTTTTTTTTTTTTTTTTTTTTGGCCAGTCCTGGGCCTTGGACTCACGGCCGGAGCACTGTCCCTGGCTTCTTCCCGCTCAAGGCTAGCACTCTGCCACTTGAGCCACAGCGCCGCTTCTGGCCGTTTTCTGTATATGTGGTGCTGGGGAATCGAACCTAGGGCCTCGTGTATCCGAGGCAGGCACTCTTGCCACTAGGCTATATCCCCAGCCCAATGCATAAACTCTTAATCTACCTTCTGAGAGTACAGAGTAGATGTTGAGTGTTCTCACAACAAAAAATGATAATAATGTGCGATCTGTATGTTAGCTAGATTTAACCACTCTATATGTGAAATATGTCGTACTTGATAAGTATGTATCATTTTACCTGTAGGTTTTTATAAATAAACTCTCGGGTTCTCACCTGCCACTTAGCAGATAGTTAAGGCATTTATGTCTTGCACTCTTGACTGTTCTGTGGCAGACCACCTACTTGGACAGAGCCTTCAATCATTCTAAAGAGGCCAGGAAAGCAAGACTGGGGAATGGATATTGGAATGCCTAGGCCAGCCCCAAGCCTCTGGTACAGAGAAGAACACTCAAAGTAAAACATCATGGAAGGATCCAAAACAGATTCCCATATACACAGTCTAGTTCAGCCCCATATAGTTTGCCCAAGGGCAAACTCACCCAATCCAGCCCCTCTTTTCTCCAGGATGGCTCTAAGCCTGACCTCTTAGTACATCCAAGTAAAATATTCAAACAACTGGCCATCCAATAGTGCTATCCACCTTCTTCCAGTGATAGGAATATCTGGAAACAGCATATATATCTGAGAATGGCATTATAGGGGCTGCTTCCACTAAAGTCATATATCTGAGGACAGCTGACTTCCACAATGCCATTGTTTTTACAGTGCTGTGAAAAACACACCAAATCCCCTCACCCTCCTAAGATTTTTACTAAAAATGGAGGGAATACTACCTATGAGATACTGAACAGGCTCTAAGAAAATGAATTCAATCAGGGAAAAGCCTTATATAGGTAATGTTTACATTTTAACAAGAGCTTAGGATTTTTGGTTTTTTCCTTTAGGAATTTTATGTACTTTATTTAAATATATGGAAAATTGTTATGGATGGCTCAAGGTGGTATTTATCCTGTGGGATTTTTTTAAATTTTTGTAGTTTTTTATTCTTTTATTATTAAAAAGGTGAGGTACAGAGAGATTACAATAACATGTCAGGTAATGAGTACATTTCTTTTTAGACAATGTCACCCCTTCCCCAGGCTCTCTCCCAATGTTTTCTTCCATTCCTCACAAACGAGTTATATAGTTAATTTTCACCATAGTGTCTAGTGAGCATGTCTCTGTTTCTTTCATGGTTCTGAGCACCACATTTATTGATAGAATGTCTGAACCTCTCTCTACAACACCACAGTAATCAAGGGGATCTTTCTAAAACACGGTGCATCACTTTTCTAACTAAACTTTCCAATGTATTCTTAGAATATTTGAAATTAAATCTAAACTCTTTACTATGGTTAATAAAACTACACACAACTTCTTTTCTGACTCTATCAGTTTGGTTTTAAGCTAGATAAAGTGTGAAATACCCTACACACACACAGACACACACAGACACACACACACACATAACTCCTTTAGTTCTTACACAAAAGTTTTAGAAGTTTGGCAGAAAGAGAAAACAAAGCTGAGGACTTATTAAGATTAACAAACTCTCCCAAGAGCACCTACCTAGTAAGGCTTGCAGCTGCTTCACACCCAGTTTTCAACAATAACTAGCACTTACTACATATCTTTTTTTTTTTTTTTTACATCTTGAAATTTTTATTTTTATATGTTTAATTAATTAATTAATTAATTTTGCTCACACAGTGCTTAAACTCAGGGTCTTAAGCTCGCTCAGGGTCTTTTTTTTTTCTCAAATTTTTATTATCAAACTGACGTACAGAGAGGTTACAGTATCATACATTGGGAATTGGATACATTTCTTGTACTGTTTGTTGCCTTGTCCCTCATGCCCCCCTCCCTTCCCCCCTTTCCCTCCCCCCCCAGGTGTTCAGTTCACTTACACCAAACAGTTTTGCAAGTATTGCTTTTGTAGTTATTTCTCTTTTTTTACCCTGTGTCTCTCGAATTTGGTATTCCCTTTGAATTTCCTACTTCCAATACCAGTAAACACGGTTTCCAATATACTCAGATAAGATTACAGAGATAGTGTAGGTACAAACATAGGAAGGTGATACAAAACATTATCAATAATAGAAACTACACATACACATAGGACGTTGAAAGTAGTTACAACTGTGATATATCACTTGTTTCCATAACATTTAGTTCATTTCAATTAGCATCATCTTATGTGTTTCTAAGGGTATAGCTATTGGGCCTTGTGATGCTCTGCTATGGGTTGCCTAAACCTGTACTAATTATTCCCAATAAGGGAGGCCATAGAGTCCATGTTTCTTTGGGTCTGGCTCACTTCACTTAGTATAACTTTTTCCAAGTCCTTCCATTTCCTTACAAATGGAACAATGTCATTCTTTCTGATAGAGGCATAAATTTCCATTGTGTAAATGTACCACATTTTCCTGATCCATTCATCTATGGAGGGGCATCTGGGTTGGTTCCAGCTTCTCGCTATGACAAATTGTGCTGCGATGAACATTGTTGTGCTGGTGGCATTACTGTGATTTTGTTTGTGGGCTTTTGGATAGATACCCAACAGTGGGGCTGCTCAGTGCTGGAGGAATTACAATACCCAACTTCAAGCTGTATTATAAAGCTATAGTAATAAAAACAGCTTGGTATTGGCACCGGAACAGGCCTGAAGACCAATGGAACAGAATTGAAGACCCAGAATTAAACCCACAGAACTATGCCTACTTAATCTTTGATAAAGGAGCTAAAACAATAGTATGGAAGAAAGATAGCCTCTTTAACAAGTGGTGCTGGCAAAACTGGCTCAACACATGCAACAAACTAAAACTAGATCCTTATATATCACCCTGCACCAAAATCAATTCCAAATGGATTAAAGACCTTGAAATCAAAACAGGCACCCTGAAGACACTAAAGGAAGGAGTAGGAGAAACACTTGGGCTCCTTGGGACAGGATAGAACTTCCTTAACAAAGACCCTGAAAGGCTACAAATCAAAGAAAGGTTGGACAAATGGGACTTCATCAAACTCCAGAGCTTCTGCACGGCAAAGGACATAGCTCTCAAGATAAACAGAAAGCCCACAGACTGGGAGAAGATCTTTACCGGACATTCAACAGACAAAGGCCTCATCTCTAAAATATATGCAGAACTAAAAAAATTACCTTCTTCCAAAACAAAACTGCAAAGAACCAATAGCCCCCTCATCAAGTGGGCTAAAGACTTATAAAGAAACTTCTCTGATGAGGAAATGAGAATGGCCAATAGACATATGAAAAAATGCTCTACATCACTGGCCATATAGGAAATGCAAATCAAAACAACATTGAGCTTCCATCTCACCCCAGCAAGAATGTCATATATCAAGAAAACTAATAATAACAATTGTTGGAGGGGATGTGCCCAAAAGGGAACCCTACTTCATTGTTGGTGGGAATGTAAACTGGTTCAGCCACTCTGGCAAGCAGTATGGAGATTCCTTAGAAGGCTCAATATAGAACTTCCCTTACTACATATCTTGTGCTAGACAATGAACTAATGTCTTTATATAAAGGTGTCCACTTAATAGGATATATGACACATGATGCAATTATTATTCTCAAATGGAGAAAGAAACTTGGACTCAAAGAAGTAACTGGATTAGGTCAAAGAAGTAGGAATGGCAAGGCTAGAGTTTAAATAAACCCAGGATAGTCCCACTTCATGCTGCTAAACCTAAGCATTTCTTCCTTCACATCCTCCTGCTCCTCCTCTTCTTATGCCAATCCTGGAGCTCAAGCTCAAAGCCTGGGAACTGTCCCTGGGTTATTTTGAAGAGCTTAGGTTTTTTGTTTTTTTTTTTGGTCCAGTCCTGGGCTTGGACTCAGGGCCTGACCACTGTCCGTGGCTTCTTTTTGCTCAAGTCTAGCACTCTGCCACTTGAGCCACAGCGCCACTTCTGGCCATTTTCTGTATATGTGGTGCTGGGGAATTGAACCCAGGGCCTCATGAATACGAGGCAGGCACTCTAGCCACTAGGCCATATCCCCAGCCCCTAGGTTTTTTTTTTTTTTTTTAACACATTTTTAGCAAGTTTATTTAGGCTCATCTACCCACCCCCTGCAAAAAAGAAAAAAATTCATATTATTCTGTATGAGTCAGTACTTTGCTGAGATACATTTTTTCAATAGCATCTGTTTCATCAAATAAAATTCCTACTCTAATTGCTACATAAAAGATCAGCCACTGTATCATTCTTAACATCCGTACAAACACAATTTCTAGATATGGAAGGCGGTTGGCCATTTTTATGTTTCATATATCATGTTCCTACAGCTTCTTTTATGCTGTATTTTGGAGTCCAACTGGAAGATTAAACTTTGCCGCTCTGTCTAAAGTAGTTGCACGTACAACCAGTTTATGATTATAACCCGTTGTCGTTCCTATCTCTTATATTTTTAGAGTATTAACTAATTCCATGTTTGAAACCAAATGACAATCACTGTGCTATTTATTTATGAAAGGTGATTGTGCACAGTTTAACATCTGGTAAGCAAATGAACACCATGACTATTTCTGTTAACATAGGAGGAATCCCCATCAGGGAAGTGACTTCAACTGAAGGGAAATTTTTGGATAGGAGGAAGAGGGAAGAAAAGAAAAAGAGCAAATAAAACTTGCCAAGGGACCACTGTGTTGGGAGCCTTTTCTCTAGACTCGGTGCATTGAAAAACTCCATTCTGGAGGTATCATTCACATTCACACTTGAGCCAAACAGTATCTAAGACTATTATTGCACAACTAATATGGTGAAGATGGGAATGGGCCCCAGCTGTCCCCTGCCATGAAATTGTGCAGCTTTCAGAATGAAGCTATTTGGACAGCATATCTACTCTGTAGCATAGTGGAGAGGGAAAGAAATGAGTCCCAGATTTGACAGTGAAGACTGCCAACTTCAGAAAAGAACCACAGAAGGAGGGTGGGAAGAGAGGAGAGCTGAGGTGCAACAGTGATCACCAGCACAATGGAGGAAAGATAATTTCAAAGAAAGGGTAGTTGAGAATGGTCAGCATTAGGAAGTT
This sequence comes from Perognathus longimembris pacificus, assembly GCF_023159225.1. Lineage (NCBI taxonomy): Eukaryota > Metazoa > Chordata > Mammalia > Rodentia > Heteromyidae > Perognathus > Perognathus longimembris. The sequence continues at coordinate 87,198 of NW_025961316.1, read as the reverse complement.
CAATCAATAAAAGCACAGGCTCTCCACCTACTAATGCAATCACCATTAACCTGAAAAAGCATACAAATCATCATTAATGCCTTCTCCCTAGTAGCAGGACTCAAATGAATTCCCTTTCCAGTCCTCCCTTTCCATCCTTCCTGCCCTCAGTCTACCTCAAATTTTTACTCCCCAGTTGAGAAACTTGTAGCCTGGTCTTATGGTTTCTAGTTGGTGCCCTGGATTCACCCACCTTCCTCTCTTCAAAATAGTTTCATGTGACTCTTCTGTGCAGAGTTCTAAAGGGCGATCCCTGCCCCCAGCCACAAATCCAGTATTTTTCTAGTCTTTCCACTCTCTAGACATATTTTCACTTTGAAGCCACTGTCCCATATGGCACTACCTAACCCTATGAGCTTTATCTGCTTAACATGATCCGTGGCTGTGTGCTACTTGCTGTCTGACCTTCTTTATTCTATCTATACCTCAATTTATCATCTGCAAACATGGAAGTATTTTTTTAAGAATAAATAGTGCTTATCCCTTATAATTAGGGAATAAAACATGCAAAACCTTGAAATAGTGCCTGCCTGTACTATTGAATAAGCACTCACTGAATTTTAGCTATAATTGTATTAACTTTATGATTTTGTAATTACCTTTTCAGCTAAATGTCATACAAAAAAAAAACCAACAACAACAAACAGAACTGTACCATGAACAGTGGTATTGGTACCAGGTAACATTTAGCCTCCACATTATGCTTTTAGCCAGCTTGCCATGATCCCAGCAAACTGCCCAAGTTCTGCCTCTAAAAGGATCTCCAGGTATTTGTTCTGACTATCTACTCTGAAGAGCCTGTCATACTCAAATTATTGATACCTTAGTCATTCGAAATCCAATTACTACCCTTTCAGAAGCATTGTCCCTAAACTCTTTCTGAGAGCAATAGCCTTCCAATTTGGATTTTTTTTACTGTTTGTGTAATGCTCATTAATTTATTGCTTGAAATTGTTTTTTGCCAATACTAGGGCTTGAATTCAGAGACCTGGGCACTGTCCCTGAGCTTCTTTTGCAGAAGGCTAGCATGCTACCAGTTGAGACACAGCACCACTTCTGGCTTTTTCTGTTTATGTGGTACTGAGGAATTGAACCCAGGGCTTCGTGCATGCTATGCAAGCACTCTACCAATAAGCCACATTCCCAGCCCTGATTGCTTGGGTAAATTTTTAAACTACTATATTTTCCTATCACCTTTAGGTCTACAAATAACTCTCAAATCTATCAACCCTTAGGTTTTATTTCCCTGAGTATGAGTGCCTGCCCTAGGTGGCAGGAACTGCAATTTTGCTTGTTTATGTAACTCTGCCCTGCCCAGGGCACTGCCAGGGAGCAGATTCCTAAACACAGGCGCATGAAGGGCATGCATTGTCCTATGCACGCAGCTTCACCATGACTGAAGAAAGAAACAAACTACTTTTCAAGTAAGAAAAAAAAGCCGATTAAGGTTTTTAAGGATCTCACATTTCCTCCAAGAAATAACTTTCCAACTTTCTAGGAAATCCATTTTTATTTTAAATGCCTGATGCTGCAAACGGTCATCTCTGTCTTACAGTACACTTGATACATCTTAATGGCTAGCAAAGTTGGGGAAGGGGATTGTTGCCATAGTGACCAAGAGAAATGTCTGTAGACAAACAATTTCTGTCACTGAGACAGAAGAGTTTTTCCTGTTCATCCATCTCTAGCTTGATTTAATATAGTAAATCCCCAAGGCTAAGTTGATTAATTTCAATTACAGAAGACATTGCTCTGGTTCTGACTCTGCAGGAATGGTACCCGTAATGTCTCACCAACACTTGACAGTGGCTCAGTCTCAGCAACAGTTTGACAAAAGTAGAACCTCACCACTAGGTGACTGCCACCAGTAGAGTCACATCAGTAATTAATAACAGTTCAGTCTCACAGTTTTGTGTGTCTTAGGACTGGAGTTAAGATTGCCACAGAAATGAAATCAATGAGACATATTCATGTGTATAACTGTAAGTGGTTACATTCACATAAACAATTATTTAACATGTACACAGGCCAGTAGTTACTACCTATTTCCATTATTCATCATTTTCTCTGGCATCTTTCACCACTTAATCCCATTATTTCCAAAATTAAAATTTAAAGAGGCAACTTCAGTCTGCTTTGGACAATGACACCATTCGCTGGGAGACACAGGAGAAGAAGGTGGGTCGGGGAGTGAGGTTAAATTTATCCCGAGCCATTCTGGCCTTACAATTCCCAACTAGACATGTGTGCTGCTGGCCAAATTCTTCTAAAATGCTATCCCATTAAACCCAGCACAAGGTCGACAAACATCTTATTCACACTAATGGCTTCTGGCTTCTGTGAGTCTGAGGTTCGTATCTCTGATATTAGATAATCCATTTCACTGGATGTAATAGAGACCATTCCTTTGCAGAGGAAAATGAGTATTTTCCAACTTTGAAATAGTCTTGCTAAAAGGAAGATTTCTAATTTCTTTTTTTTTTCAAATTTTGATTATCAAACTGATGTACAGAGAGGTTACAGTTTCATACGTTAGGCATTGGGTACATTTCTTGTACTGTTTGTCAGACTAGCAAACTTGTATGCAATAAAAACATTGAACAAGGCCAAAGGCAGATTTAAACATCAAACAACCCCATTTTCTTCAAACACATTGACGCTGCTTTCTCTTTAGTCTTTTTCAACAATTATATTTTCCTTACACATGTTTACTACAATAAATTTAAACCTGAAGCAACAAATGCTTACTCTTGCATGGGATTTTTGTTTTAGTTGGACCTGGGACTTGAACTCTGGGCATTGTCCCAAGCAACTTTTGCTCAAGCCTGGCATTCTACTACATGTGCCACAGTGCCATTTCTAGATTTTTTCTGAGTAGTTTATTGGAGATAAGGGTCTCATAGGCTTTCCTGCCCCAACTGGCTTCAAACTGCAGTCCTCAGATCTCAGGCTCCTGAGAAGCTAGGATTACAGGCATTGAGTCCCAGGGCCTACCTTTGCCTATGTTTCTTGGCTGTGGTGTATACATTAAACAACAGGAAGTACTTGTGTTTCTTACTGTCAGCAGAACTATGTTGAAAACTTAGAAATAACTTGAGAATACCAACATTAGGATTCGTCACCATGATGTGGCGAAGGCATGGGATGTTTAGAAATGTTCACATGTGATAGACAGGCTCTTCTGAAGAGACAATACCCATATTAAACTTATGGCTTAGACTGTGTAACCTCCAACATCCTAAAAATATCCCAGAGACTTTTATGTTCTTGGCACTAAAGTTTGTAAGATATGACCAGAGGAGGTTGTCCTAATGATATAGGACTAGTTTCATAAGTACATAGATGCACTCATACTAATTAATATAATCACCTTAACTACCATCTAAAAAAGTATTCATTGTCGGGGAAAAAAAAAAAACAGAGGCTATTCTCAGCCACAGAAAATGACCAAAAATTGTGGATACACATTTCTTTCTGTATAGCTGAACTGCTTGTGATTGTCCAATGAAAACCAAACCGCAATTACAGTTATAACCTAGTTATAATTTCAAGCCAGGCTCTGGACCATCTGCCTTTTGGAAGTCCTCTCCAGACTGGTAAGGCCCTTGCCTTTGTTAGATTAACTGCATGGCCCACATCTGAGGTCATCCTAAGTCTCATGATGGAGAGGATCAAACTCAAATACTTAACTACAACTTGGTTAGCTGGCTGCGAACGTTCATAGGCTTTGGGATTATTGTGTTTGGGGGATGAGAAGGTTAGGGGATTAACAATATTTGAAAAACACACTCACTTTTTCCAAATATACTATCAGAAAGAAAACTCCATTTAGGTTGGCCTAGCATGTGCAAGGCCCCGGGTTTGATTCCCAGTGCTGCAATAAAAGAAAAAGAAAAAAGCTGGAGAGGGGGGTGAAGGGAACAGAAGAGGGGCAAGGGAAAGGAGAGAGGGAGAGAAGGGGGGAAGGGACAAGAGAAGGAGGGGAGAGGACTAGGAAAGGAAGCGAAGGCAGGAGGGGATGGGAAGCCATGGGAGAGAGGAGGAGAAGAAGAGAGAAGAGGGGGAAGATGAAACAATCCCAATTCATTGATTCCAGCTCGAAGATTGCAGTCTAGACGGATCCAGCTCATTCTGGATTCTTTATTAGGTTTCTGGCTCTGGAGTCCCTATGCCCAGGGGATGAATCTTAAGATTGCTAGCACTTAAAACTCTCCTAATTATAAAAAGTAAATCACAAAGAGCCTCTCCTATCGTGAGAAGCCATTCAATAAATAGTCCTCAAAGCATTCCCAGAGGCTAGCTGGGCAAACCCCAGTAAGACCTGAGTTCGAGCAAAAGCCATTAGTGACTACAAACAACACAACTTTGCTTCTTTGCTACCGACCCTTGGCTCTGAGACTCAGCCTGTCATCAAGAGTGTCAACTTCAATGGACGGCCATGTGTCCACAGCAACTGAGTTGAGGTCACACTTGTCTTGCTCTGTCCTGCAAACAGATGTCTGGGTGACAAGTCTTAGTCACACAGGGCAAACAGAGGTTCCAGCCAAATCAGGTGGGAAGTGCCATATCTTCTTTCTAAGCCTTTTTGGCCAGCCAGTTAATTCCCTAAGATAATACTGCATCAACTGGTTTTCTCCAGAATGTTTACTTTCAACACAAAGCCTGCGTTTGGGTGATGTCTTTTTATTGGACAAACAGAACTGAGTATATTTCTGTAACTCACCAAAAACCCTCTTTGGTTCTGTGTGCAGGAATGTGCCCCTTCAAAGAGTTCCTTCCCAAGGAGCCAGGTAAATCTGATGCAGTTTGGAGCTCTAGTGGTGGCAAGAAGGAAAGCAGCTGATATAGCCAACAACAATCACCAAAAAACAAACAACAACAACAAAAAAACCCAAGAGAATTGCTGTTTATTATTTATTTATCACATTAAGATGGAAAAAAAAGTCTGCAATAATCATCCCAGAGAATATACAGAAAACTCTTAAGGATAATTAGACATGAGGGCTTCACACCATTCAGACCATGTTCACCATGAACACTGAAATTATTTAATAAAATTGAAGATGACTTTTCAATCCGGGACACTAAGAACTTCATATATCCTCTTGCCTGTATTTTTCATGATGATTAGCTCATTTGTTTTCCCCTCACAGATACTGGTATGCTCCTTAAAATAATATTTGGGCCTTTACTCGCCATCTGTCTAAGGGAGACATGTTGACTTTAATAAAGCAATTTGGGTCCGCATTCTTTCTCTGTTACTGTTACAGGTAGACCTGACAGGCACAGGACCTTTTGTTTGCAAATGCTCTCCTCTTGAGGGAACCTAGTTAAGTAAGTTTCATTTTTTACCTGCTGGACAGTTGCGCTCAGAAGGTGTTTCTCTTGTGATTCTTAGTTTAGCCATGTGTTCATAGGATTTCTGTAGGAAAAGAAGATATATTAAGAGCTAGCAGTAGTATTCCAGTTCTGTGAGTTCTTCAGGGACTCTTCCTCTGTGGCTGTTAATAATGTTTGATAGCTTGCTCAAACAGCATTTATGTAAGTGCATAGACGTTAGGCAAAAGCTAACAGTGATCAAGACATAATTTTGTTTTTAATTTAAAAAGCAAATTACCATTGACATAGATTGATAGATTTGGGTAACACCTTTCTTCATTATTTAACTATCATCACCCTCTCCCTGCACAGCCAAGGCAAAACCCTGGCACTAACAATGCAGCTCATGACAATGTGTGTCCTATCAATAACAGCCAATGTTGTAGACATACTTTATTACATTCGGGCTGCAACTACTGCATCTCTCCACTGGCAGAAAAACTCCCCTCTCCCTACTGGAATCTAAGTCATCTTTAAAGGAATCCCTTTCAATTCTCCATTCATCATCTGAGTACAACCTCTGTTAACTCTCCCCCTCCAAAAAACAAAGGAAAACTTTTATTTTCCAATTTTTAAAACATTTAATATGAAAACAATTCTGAGTTAAAAGAATTTTTAAATCTATAGGTTTATTTCTCTTTTAAGAGTGCTTACCATTCTCTAGTGATAAGGCCTAACCTTATCAAATGAAAAACAGATGTGAGCATTACAATGAATATTCTCCATACGACTGAGAATGCTGTCAGCCCAGACTCCACAAAACTAAACAGCCAGGCAAAGCCCCTGATGCCATTGCAGCATGCAATCCTTAAGGAAGACAGAGGGAAGATCCTACACACAGACTTGGAGAGAAACCAAGGAAGGGACTTGAATAAATAGATACCACAAAGGCTTACACATCCCAAATCAACTGTATAACCGGTAAGGTTGGTGGCGGATACTGCAGACTGACCGCACCTGTGCAAAATTCTATCCACATGCAACTCCCCCTCGCGCAAGGCCCAGCCTCACACACCTGAGCCAGGAGTCGCTCCACGCAAGTACTATGGCCTTCAGCTGATCCGCCTTCTCAGGCAGCAGGGGAAAGGAGGGCGCCCCTTTAGCAGATTCCAGGGTGAGGATCCTCGCCTGAAGGTCGTTGGTTTTCACCCCAAGTTACAGACAAGAAATCCCGGCCACCCCAGAGAGGAGGGTCGCCAGGGTGGTGCATGGGGGCATGGCACAGGTGCAATGCTGCCTGGAGGGGCTGGGCTCTTCGGATCCAGCCTCTCACCCTGCTCCCTTCCCCGCGGGTTTCTTCACCAGCATGGTGGGGGGGGGGGGTCCTCTGGCCACCTTCTACCTCCTGCCAAGACAACTGGCCAGAGGAGAAGGGACAAGTCCTCCAAAGTTCAGTCCTGGCGGCTGCACAAGTAGTTGGCAGAGTAGGTGCCAGGCAGGCGCGGTGAGGGACCTGTATGGGGCTCAGCATGGGGACCCGCAGGCAAGGACCATCCTCAGCCTGTGCCTCTCCTCCCAGCTGGGAGCAAAACAAACAAAAATAAATAATGCTATTCTCTGCACTCCTCTGAGCTCCTCTGATCTCCTCCTCTGCTCTCCACTGCTCTCCTCCTTTACTCTCACCTCCTCTGCTCTCCATTTCGCATCTTCTCCTCCTCTGCTCTCTGCCTCCTCTGCTCTCCTCCACCTCCTCAATTGGATGATAAACTTGGCTTCAGGTGTGTTAGGGAGATAGAAGTGTAAAGGTAGAAGAGGGAAATGGGTTTCAAATGTACACTAAGTGCATCCAGTATTGAAAATGAGTACTTCATTTGTGGCTCTGCAGCAATCTAACATGTCCTCGGACCCTGTTCATGCCAATAAGATAAAGGAGAGTTGTGTGACAGTTCTCTGGTCTTGCAGGCTTTAGGTTGTAACAGAAAGGAGAACTAGATGGTTCTGAATGTTTATTCAAGGTCCATCCACCCACTTCCTCACTTTCACCCTCCCACTATGTTTCTAAACTTCAAGGAAATAAGTTTTTCTGTTCTCTCACCTGATCCACTCCATTCCCCCCCATGCATGGTCCAGTGCCAGGTGCTAGCAAGATCAACAGGGAGCAAGGTATGGGTACTGTTCATTGGGAGCTGCAGGCTTGCTGTGTTGGCTGGTCCCTCTGAAAGGAATGCTGGTTTAGTATGGAGACTTTCTGTCACTGTCCTTTCAGAGCTGTTGGAAATTCATTTCCCATCTCCTCCCCAGTTCATCCTTACTCCTTGTAAATGACCTCGGTTATAACTAACTCAACCCCTATCTCCATCTCCAGATGCTCTGATGTGGGCTGCTTCTCCACAGCCTGTCTCTTGCTATAGAGGATGTCTAGCCTGTGGTGGAAAATCTATACTCACTGACCAGAGTAACACATACTAGGGCTTTTGTTTTCTTGGAAGATCTCCTTGGTAGCTCTCACTTTAGCATGAATTGGATGGAGGGCCAATTCAATCTAAGCTGAAACAAAGGGTAGAGTGTGGAGTTACTCACATGAGTCAAAATTAGTTTCAAGAAAATGGAAACAAGGATTCTGTATTTTCTCCTGTTTTGTTGTTTTGTTTTCTTTCTTTTTTGTTGTGTACATTTGTTTATAGGTCTTTGGGAGGCAAAAGGAAGGCACAGAAATGGAGAGACAGAGGGTGAACAAATGCAGCAATGGTACTCAGTGGACACTATTTGAAAATGAACTATACAACTTATGGGTAGGATTGGAGGGAAAAACCGGGAGAGAGTGAGGGAAGGGGTGACATTGTCCAAAAGAAATGTACTCTTTGCCTGACTTAACTATAACCCCTATGCACATCACATTGATAATAAAAAAATTTTAAGGTTAAAAGATACCTGAGAATCTGGTGAGTGTGATTGCCTCCTCTAAGTGTAAAGCTACTGAAGACCTGAGCTTGGCTTCCTGCCTGCCCTCATTGAAGGACTGGTTAGGAAACTCCTAACCTGTATAAATCTACCTAAAAGCATTAACCTCTGAGTTCTAAATTACTTAGAGGAAATAATAGGTGACTTTTTGGAAAACTCAGTCTATAGTATCCAAAGGAAGTGATTTCACTGTGGTATTTCTATACATTCCTCAAGCATCTGAAATTCTGATTCTATTCTGAATTCCCCTTTGTAACCTGAGTACAATTCATTTATGAACTTTTTCCCCTTAATGTGCCATATTTATTATGTTCTCCCTCTCACCCTGCATTTTCTGCTGCCTCCTGCTGGCTTCCAGTCCTCTTTCAGATATGTAGATTTTGCAAAAGAGAAACTATCTGATTTCACTTTAGTGTTGTCTACTTATTGGAAATGTTCCCTAGTCCTGACAGAAGTGGTTACTGCATCCTTCCTGGGGCTTCTCAGTAAACTTTTCAGTTGAGCATCCCACTGTGGAATTGGCTCAGGAAAACATGTGAAGCTCCAACACCTGCAGAAAGTGCTACACAGGCTTGTAACTCCTCGAGGGTTAAGGAGCCACCCATGTAAGTTCCTTTTCAGTATGAGTGCACTTAGTGTAGTGAATCTACTTCTAAGAACATACTGCTGGCAATATCAAGACTGTCACACAGTAAAGGAAGCACGTCCTATTGAAGTTACTCACCTCTCTTTAACTTTTCACTCCCTAGGCAGCTAAGTATTATCTGAAGATGGACACGGTGCACGATTTAGCAAAGAGCTAACCTGTTGGAGCTGACGTATCTTACTTAATAGGCTTTTGAGATCTAAGCCTGCATTCTATACTGGTTCATTCAAAACCTCTTCTACTACTACCAGGGGTATTTTCTTCCTGTCCCTACTCAATTCCTTTTGGACATTGAGCTCCTGTATATGGGAGGTTGCAACAGCTTATCCTATAGTCCCATGCACTGTGAAAGACTGCATGCTAGTGTACCAAATCCAGGTACTAGCGTCCTTCTTTAGCCCACCTCTGCTGGTATTTATGCTTCATCCCAAGGACAGTCAGAGTCTTCTGCCCTCAGGCCATTTGAGTACTTTTTTGGTTAGGTACTGGCTGTGTGTTCTTGATCCTCTTTACATTAGAGGCCTGGGATGGGTTCAAAAGCCATTAGGTACAATCAGGATTCGGGCTTGGGTCCTCCACTTTCATAGCCCAAGCCACTTACAACCCTTGGGTGTGTTAGTAGAATAGTAATTACCTTCCACTGAGTGGAAGCCAGAGGGGCTTTTCCTAACCAAATACAAGGATGGGCTCAGAAGTCCCCCAATTGAAAAGCTTTGTTTGGACAAATATTCAAATAAACTCTGTTTCATATTCTCTTTCACAATCAAGCAAAAGACATTTATTGTGTGCTGCCCTACTTTGTGTGGCCAGTGTGATCTCAGCTATGGACACACTGGGTTCTGGCCTATGTTTCCATGGGGGGAGTCTTGGCTCTCTGGTGACCTGTGTTGCAGGAGTCTCTGGTCTGATGGTCATGCTAGAGTCCATTCCTGATGACAGTCTCCAGTCAACGGGAGTTCTGCCTTTCAGGCTCCTTGTATACACCTCTGGTCTTTGCTCATTGCTCTCATCAGCCCTTGGCTCCCTTGCCTAGCCCTGGTGCTTGAAGAGCCTCTACTCCATACCTCATGTGCTTAGGCTTAAGTCGTTAGTAGAACTAGATCCAGTTCTTATTTCCAAGTACTAGCGGGAATTATGAGGTTTCAGAAAGAAGATTCTGAAACATCTATGAATCCCTTAGCCTCTGCCAGCACCTGTCACCATAGAAGCCTGCCCTGGTCTCCTTAAAGCCCTTAGGGCTGCTTCGGGCATTCTGTTTTTTGCCCTCTCCATAGTCTGTATCTGTGAATGTGGATAGAGGCCTAGCAACTTGCCAAAGCAGAGCATGTAGAGATTGGCAGTGTGTCTCGTTGTTCCCATGGAGAAGGAGGCCAAGTAGCTGAACACTTTCTTTTTTTCTTTTCCTCCTGAGAAATTGGGTGGAGTGAACTGGCCCCTAGGTGGGTCTACCATGAAAAGACCTCACAAACATCTAGGCTTGTGGAGTCAAGAAGTCTTAAGAGACAGGGAAGTCTTTCAAAATATTTAAGATGTCTTCAAGGAAGCAGAGAAATTTGCAAGGTTCAGGTGCAATATTAATTTCCAGCCTTTTAAGCTGGATAGAGGCCAAAGGTCCGCTAAGCTTAGTATGCATTTAAAAAGTCTTTCCTGGCAGCTTGGAGTGAGACTTAGTGGTTGAGGACTTGACTAGCATGCATAAAGCCCTGTGCTTGATTCCCCAGTACCACATAAACAGAAAAAGGTGGAAGTAACTCTGTGGATCAAATGGTAGGGCACTAGCTTGATCACAGAGAGGCTCAGTGACAGAGCCTAGACCCTCAGTTCAAGTCCCAGTACCAGCCAAAAATCTTTTCTAGTAGTCACAAAAGTGCTCAATCAGGCACCAAGCCAATATAGCTCTCACTAGGACTAAAGGTGGTTCAGTACAATCTTGGCTGCTTGAACAAAGATATTCTCTCTCTACAGAAGGTCATCATGCTCCTATCAAGTGAAATTAAAACCCTGTGGGAGCTACTAAATACATATTTTGAGAACTTCAGTTCACAAGCCCTTCCCCATCCTTCAATTGCTGGTCACAATGAAGACTAGAGCCTCAGACCAGAACACAGGAAATTGAGGGGCACATTTCCCCCTTGCTAGAAGAACAGTGGCTGAGTTGTTTGTGGCCTGATCAGGGTCATTGTCAAGGGACAGGTTCACATGGGGCTTGAGAATTCAGTGGAGTGCACGATACAGGTCTAGCAGGTCTGGTAGCCTAATGTCTGAGTCCCTGCCCCTGCCTCCAGGAATTCATAGGAGCCTATTACATGGATCTGCAGGTGGAGTTTCACCTCTATGAGTTTTCACAGCAAGATGCCAAAGATGACACCACTTAGCCTCAGTATCCATTGTTCAAGAGCAACAAGCGAGAGCCTATACTCTTGTGTTGGCCCAAAGGTTCACTAAAGGAATGATTGTGGGATGGCACTCCAGGGCATTTTCTGACTTCCGAGAGAAATAGGAGTTCTCAGCACCCACGGTGGCCATTTGAACATGCCTACAATGTTCAAACACAGCACCTCACAGTAAAGGGCATCATGTAAAATAGCCACAGGAGCCTTCGCTTCATTTCCAGTTACTTGGCATTTTCTCTGACCTTGACACTGGATGGACTGATGCAGTACTGTGTGGCCAGAGGATGGTATAGATTTTATGCGGTGCTGCTGTCTCCATGCACCTTAGGGTGGAGCCTCATTCTGGGTGTGGAGCTTGGTTTGGGATGCTTGTGCCCGATTCTGTACAGGGAAAACAAGTCTTGTTCTCAGGTTTGTTTTCAAAATATTGGTTGGAAAGGGGATTCTCAATTTGAGGGTGGAGACAGATGAATTCAGATGGTGGTTCTTCATCTACTAACATTGGGAACATGGTATCTAATTTTTGGTTGTGGCTTATATTTACAAATATTAGAAAAAATACAATGAACTTTCTCAATTCAGAGAAACCTTTTCTCATAAGACATGTATGACATCACACATCTTTTGAACATATAATTGATACATATATAATAAAGCATACATTATTTCTATTACACATCTCAAGTGGAAAATTAGCAAAGTGGGCGTTGTCCTTGTTTGCTGCCTTGAAAGGTAAATTTCTATGAACAGCTTATAAAGATGATACACATAGAAATGCTACAGAACCTACTGTAGACCTATGTACATCGGTGAGAAAAACCTCTTTTCCATCAACGTATATTGCTTAAAAGTTCCTGCTTTGGCTTGGTGCCTTGGGTCTTTAGGAAAACTGGAACTGGTTTGGGATAAAGGATTTGTAAAATGTAAGCTTTTCTGTTAAACTGGGTTTTCAAGATGGAGTTATGCCACACCCTAGACTGTTGAAGAAATAACAGGGCTGGGCATATTTTGAGATTATATGTGAACTGTTCATCTTACTTGAAAATCCACCTCAGGCACATTTTATCCTATTTAAACTAGCCATTCATAAGCAGAGTAGATTGTAAACCTGAGCTCAACCAATCTGAGCAGAGGGGCAGAACCTCCTGCTGTGTGAGGGACAAATATCAGGAAGAATGGTTGCTCTGTGGCCAATTTTTGGCTAGTGTGAACCCTCGTGTGTGGAAGTAAACTTTGCTTGGATCAGAATTTATTTTTGTCTCAATTCATGTGACTGCAATGGTTGGTGGGGAATGTATATATAGCACATGGTAGAATAAAGGAAGGCCTCTGTAACATAGGTGATAGTTCACAAAAGGAACTACTGATTGAATAAAAATGCAGATGATCAAAGCTGCATGTGTGTGCCAAGGAGAATTCTGGGATTCTCCTAGGAGACGGATCTACAAATGTCTCAGCTTTTCCGTTAAATTGGCACCCTTGACAGTAGCCATAGTCTTGTATTGAAGCAGACAAACTTACCCTCCAGATGAAAGGATTTTCCTGCATCCAGTTCCTGGAATGTGGATCTGGTGCAAACTAGGTGGGTCTAGTGGAATTGCTAGCAGGCAGCTCACAAAGCATTACTTTAAATGATGCAGAATTGGTAGTAATTGGATTCTTGTGACTGCAAAGGGAGGGCATTGCCTAGCTCGAGGGGCCCTGTTGATCTAAGAGGCTCTGCTGTAAGAGGATGAGGCACGGCTGCTATGCAATAGCACTCTAGTTTCTTCCTTCTACTGGGGTGCTGCCTGTACCACTCCACTGTGAAGACAGACTGAATTGTACACAGCTTTGAAGTTGAATTGCTATTAGATTCCATAAGCAGTCTTCTAGACGGGGTTCTGTTAATGCATAATAAAGCTCTTGGTTTGAAGAAAGGGTTTGTGAGCCCAATATGAGTGCTTATAGCCGGGGAACAAGAATTCAGGTTAGTCTGAAATTGTTCCAGTGTAGAAGAGACGATAATCTCAGGACAACGTCATAAATACAGTGATGGAGGCATCAAGTGGGTGAGTTATAGCAGAGGGAAAATATCTTCTACAGATTTTAGATGGTACACTAGACTAGGTTTTAGGTTGCAAAAGCTGCTTTACCTCCAAAAAGATAATTAGCTCAGATAGAGTTCTGGTGGTAAAGTGGCCATTGGAGAGTATACAGATGAGTCAGGATAACTTCAGCTGCCAGATTTGTAACATTCCACTCTCAGGAACTTCTAATCTGTCCACAGGATCCTCCCAAATGTGAAGATAGAAACCCACTCCCTTTAAAATCAGGAGCAAGACAGGGATGTCTGCTCTCTCCTCTCCTCTACAACATAGTACTAGAATTCCTAGCCAGAGCAATTAGACAAGAAGAAAACATAAAGGGGATCCAAATAGGAAAAGATGAAGCTAAAGTTTCTTTCTTCGCAGATGACATGATCCTATACCTAAAGAACCCCATAGACTCTACTCCCAAGCTACTAGAGCTGATCCAAAACTTTGGCAAAGTAGCAGGACATAAAAGAAACCCTCAAAAACCAATGGCCTTTCTATATACCAATGACCAGAAGACCAAGGCCAAAATCAGGAAAGAAACCCTTTTGCAATAGCCTCAGAAAAAACATAAAATACATAGGCATAAATTTAACCACAGAAGTGAAAGACGTCTATGATGAGACCTTTAAAAACAAAATTTAGGCAGAACTAAGGAAATGGGAAAACCTCCTATGCTCCTGGATTGGGTGGATTAATATAGTCGAAATGGCAATATTGCCAAAGGCTATCTCCAAATTCAATGCAATACCCATTAATATCCCAAAACCATTTTTAACAAAATAGAGGAAGCAATCGAGAAATTCATATGGAATAGTAAAAGAACGCAAATAGCAAAAACAATCCTAAGCAGAAAGAACAATGCTGGAGGAATTAAATACCAAACTTCAAGCTCTCTTATAAAGCTATAGTAATAAAAACAGCTTGGTATTGGCACAGGAACAGGCCTGAAGACCAATGGAACAGAACTGAAGACCCAGAAATGAATCTGCAGAACTGTGCCTACTTAATCTTTGATAAAGGAGCTAAACAAAAAATAATAGAAGAAAGATAGCCTCTTTAACAAATGGTGCTGGCAAAACTGGCTCCACACCTGCAACAAACTGAAACTAGATCCTGATCTATCACCCTGCCTCAAAGACAGAACTTCTGTTTCAAGGGAAGTGCTTCCAGTCTGCATTTCCCTGGTGTTCTTCGTCACGGCCACCAGGTTGTGCCAAATGGTTCCCTTCAGCTAGTGGCCAAACAGCAAGGAAGGAATGGGCTAAGGGCTCTGAGGGACTGTCTTTTGGATGGATTTGAGGACAGGAGGGAGGCTTGATATGCTTTGCTTTTCCTTTCTTATTCTGTGTGAACTACCATATTCCATTTCCTAACCTCAGTTAATTTGGAAACACAGGTGACTCCTGTCTCTTGGTGGAAGCCTGGCTAATGAGCAGGGTATTCTACTCACAGGAACCTTGGCACATCACTTGGGCCTCTGTCTGCCCCCAGTCTGGTGTTGTACACTCAGCAGACAAACTGTCCACTCCATGTCATTAAGAAGTTTGTGTTGGTTAGTTGTGACCTTAAGAACAATTCTGTCTTTGAATTTATAATACTTAAAACTCTCAAAGTTTGGCTTAGGAACTATAATTTCAAAACCTCAATGGGTCAAAAGCAAAGGTAAATTAAGGGAAGGGAGGATGCAATGCTAAAGGATACACTCTGAAGGTGCTTGCCATGCACCTCGATCACATCTCCCTCGAGTTCCTTGGAGAAAATTCCTTCCCAGCCACCATGACGGAGAACTTGTCCTTCTCCATTGGTATCACTCAACTGGGTGTGTGCTGCTGCTGTTCTTGCTTGTCTCTCCTCAAAGATCCATCCTTGTAGACCACATAGGCACCAAAGCATGTCTAGCTTGGCACAATATTTCCCTGTACTGGACTCTTCACTAAATTCCAAGGCTACAGAATCCTACCCAGGAAAAGCTCAGGCAACAAGCTGGAAGGATGGGACTTCCACATGTCACCTCTGTCTGCACTGCTGGGCAGAATTGGCAGGAAGAGGAGCAAGGAAGTGAACTGAGAGAAGCAGCAGTGGAAGGTGGAAGTGCTTTGCAATGAATTGAGACTTCCATCCTGTTTATACATACCCTTAACCACATTTGCCAGTGTGAAAACTTGGGTTCTCTAGTTATGAGACTCTCACCCCACCTGTGACTGTAGCCTAGGAAATGGCATGAAAAACACAAACCACTCAAACAGCTGAATCACAGGAAATCATCTTGGCTCATAACGAACTGGCTCTTTTATGGCAACTTCACTTCAGCGGATTTTAGTCATTAAATGGGGAAATGTTTGTCAGCTTACCATCTTGTTTTAGAATTACCCAAGACTCTCCAGTCTTATGTAAAAACGTTTTGGGAAAGCACTATCTTGATCGAGAATGTCTTGTTAGTTTGGGAGACTGACAAACTTGAATATTTGCTTCATTTTGAACCTGATGCTCAGGAAAGCTATGTCAACATTCTGTGCCCTGGCTAGAAGGAGTTGGCTGTCATAGCTGATGGGATAGGTATCCCTGGTGACTGCTATTGAAATGCTGTACCATAGTATTTTCAGGACACCATCATGGGGGTAGGCTACAGGTATACCATACTGTTGGTGTCAGGACTTTTGTGTCCTTGAATTTGTCCTGTACCATTAAATATTCCTTATGTTTATTGTCACTAAAGCTAAGTTCTGGACAATTTCATGGGCATGTCTGAATTCAGACTCTCTGCTGGATAATCCTGACCTGAGGCCTCTTGGTTAAATGCTTCTGTCCTCTTTGTATTCTTTCCATTAATATTGCAGACCAGCTCTGCCAAAAGCCGTGCACTTGTGGATTCAGAATCTAAGCTTCAGTTGTGTTTTCCTACCAGAGGACAGACATAATCTATAAGTGATGGAAAGGTTAAACCTGAAGGTATTGTCTCGATGAAAACCCATCTTGCTTCTGGAGCAAAAATTGTTCAAGAATCAAAATTTCATTGGAAACTGAAGGTGGATATTGTTTAATACTGCAGTGGTCGAGAACACCAGGGATGTTCAGTATATTGATCAAAAGGATCCACCTTGCATGAGAGTGAATGAATGTGGGCAGATGACCAGAAAGGACAGGCTCCATCAGATTTGTGTTTGTACAGAAAATGCGTATAAATGGGCTACAGAATTTTGGTCATGCTATCCTGTCTACAGACTTGTCCTTGTTGAAGGACGAGCTGGTGAATCTGGAGAAGTTGACTTGGAAGTCATATACTGCTCGCTCTATTTGAGCAAGTAAGTGGGGTGGGCTGTCCTAAAATAGACCCAGTTCCCTTGACTTGGGCATGAGGGATGAGATTGAACCCAGGAGGTCCATCTCTGATCCAGAAATTTCTGCGGAGACAAATGGGTTTAGGCCTTCTTAAGGTCTGGGCTTAGTGTGCTTGCTGTCCTGCATTATTCCTTCATCTCCTCTTGAGCTGGTGAGCAGGTTCTATTTCCATTCCCTAATTAGAAATGGCAGGCCGCTGCATACCTTGGGAATGGCACAGGTCAAGCTGGAAAGCAGAGTAGTATTTCACAAAACCGGTATGGAGGAACACAGTATCTAGATCTTCATGTGATCTAGGAAATAACAGGGGTGGTTTGGGAGACTGCTGACATCACTGAAACAGAATCACCCCTAAATCCATCAAAGCTGAAAATCAACCTACTATGTGTGATGAACACCTCTGTTCCTCTGGTTTGTACCAGACTTTTTTTTTTGCCTTCTTCTTATATTCAGAAAAGTAGCGGCAAGAAGCCAGAGGATGTGGCTGGATATCTGAAGTCATTTTTCCCCAGACTTTGTTAAACGAGAGATAAATTGGGCTTGTTGAGCATTTTCCTTTCACTTTCTTCCTCTCTGGGGTATAGCTACTGGCAGTCCTGGGTTATTGCTGTGGGGCACTTAGTAGTTGCTATGGAACTTCTTACCTGAAGAAGTCTACTGCTCCCTAACTGCACCCGGGAGCAGGACTGAGCGCAGCACCCTGGCTGAGGACTGAGCGCAGCACCCAGGTCAGGACTGAGCACAGCACCCAGGATTCTGATCCAATCCAGGCCCAGGACTAAGCACAGCACCTGAGATCCTGATCTTATACAGGCCTGGGACTAAGCACAGCACCCAGAATCCTGATCTAACCCAGGCCCATGACTGAGTGTAGCACCCGGGATCCTGATCTAACCCAGGCCCAGAACTGGGTACAGCACCCAGTGCAGGACTAAGCACAGCACCTGGAATCCTGATCTCAACCAGGCTGAGGACTGAGCACAGCACCCGGGAGCAGGACTGAGCACAGCACCTGGGATCCTGATTGAATCCAGACTAAGGACTGAGCACAGCACCCAGGACCAGGACTGAGCACAGTATCCTGGAGCAGGACTCAGCGCAGCACCCAGGATCCTGATCGAATCCAGGAGGAGGACTGAGTGCAGCACCCGGGACCAGGACTGAGTGCAGCACCCCGGAGCAGGACTCAGCACAGCACCCAGGATCCTGATCGAATCCAGGAGGAGGACTGAGTGCAGCACCCAGGACCAGGACTGAGTGCAGCACCGCTGAGCATGACACAGCACAGCACGCAGGATCCTGCTCGAATCCAGGAGGAGGACTGAGCACAGCACCCGGGAGCAGGACTGAGCGGAGCACCCAGCGTAGGAATATGCACAGCACCCGGGAGCAGGAATGAGCGTAGCACCCAGGAGGAGGACTGAGTGAAGCAACCAGGCTGAGGACTGAGCGCAGCACCACGGACCAGGATTCAGAGCAGCACCCGGGATCCTGATCTCATCCAGACTGAGGACTAAGTGCAGCCCGCAGGACCAGGACTGAGCCCAGTACCCAGAAACCTGATCTCATCCAGGCCAAGGACTGAGCGCAGTACTCGGGCTGAGGACTGAGCACAGCACACGGGCCAGGGACTGAGCCCAGCACCCAGCACAGGACTAGGCGTAGCACCTGGGATCCTGATCTAATGCAGACTGAGGACTGTGCGCATCACCTGGGAGCAGGACTGAGCATATCATCTGGGAGTGTGATCTCATCCAGACGCAGGACTCAGCACAGCACTGGGATCCTGATCAAATCCAGGCCCAGGGCTGAGCGCAGCACCCGGGATCCTGATCAAATACAAGCCTGAGACTAAGCGCAGCACCCAGGCCCAGGACTAAGTGCAGCACAGGGGATCCTGATCTAATCCAGGATTAGGACTGAGTGCAGCACCCAGTGCGGGACTAAGCCCAGCACCCGGGAGCCTGATCTAATCCAGACTGAGGACTAAGCACAGCACCCAGGTGCAGGACTAAGCCCAGCACCTGTGAACCGATCCTGATGGAATCCAGGCCCAGGACAAACCACAGCACTCAGAATCCTGAGCTAATAATTCAGGCCCAACGACTGAGTGCAGCACCCGGGATCCTGATCAAATAATTCGGGCTCAAGGACTAAGTGCAGCACCAAGACCCAGAACTGAGTGCAGCACCCAGGATCCTGATCTAATCCAGACTGAGGACTGAGTACAGCACCTGGGACGAGGACTGAGCGCAGCATCTGAGCTGAGAACTAAACACAGCACCGGGGGGCAGGAGTGAGTGCAACACCTGAGACAAGGGCTGTGCGCAGCACCCAGGCCCAGGACTAAGCACAGCACCTGGGATCCTGATCTCATCTAGGCCCAGGACTAAGCCCAGCACCCAGGCTCCTGAACTCATCCAGGCCCAGGACTAAGCCCAGCACCCAGGCCCACATCTAAGCACAGCACCTGGGATCCTGATCTCATCCAGGCTCCTGATCAAATCCAGGCCCAGGACTAAGCCCAACACCCGTGCTCCTGATCTAATCCAGACTGAGGACTGAGTGCAGCACCCGGGATCCTGATCTCATCGAGGCTGCGGACTGAGCACAGCACCCAGTCCCAGGACTAAGCAGAGCACCCGTGATCCTAATCTACTTTAAGCTGCAGCACTAAGCGCATCATCCAGGATCCTAAGCTAATCCAGGCTGAGGACTAAGCGCAGCACCCAGAAGGACTAAGCGCAGCACCCGGGATCCTGATCTCTTCCAGGCCGAGGACTGAGCGCAGCACCTGGGAGCAGGACTGAGAGCAGCACTCGGGACGAGGACTGTGCGCAGAAACAAGGCCGAGGACTGAGCCCAGCACCCAGGCCCTGGGCTAAGCACAGCACCTGGGATCCTGATCTCATCCAGGCCCAGGACTAATGCAACACCCAGGCTGCAGGACTAAGAACAGCACCCAGTAAACTGATCGATTCCAGGAGGAGGACTGAGAGCAACACCCGGGATGAGGCCTGAGCTCATCACAAGGGATCCTGATCAAATCCAGGAGGAGGACTGAGCACACCACCCGGGAGAAGGACTGAGCGCAGCACCCAGCGTAGGAATAAGCACAGAACCCGGGACGAGGACCGAGTGCAGCACCTGGGACCAGGACTCAGTGCAGAAACCAGGATCCTGATCTCATCCAGACTGAGGACTAAGTGCAGCACGCAGGATCAGAACTGATCCCAGTACCCGGAAGCCTGATCTCATCCAGGCCAAGGACTGAGTGCAGCACCCGGGCTGAGGACTGAGCATATCACCCGGGCCAAGGACTGAGCGCAGCACCCAGCACAGGACTAATCGTAGCACCGGGGATCCTGATCTAATCCAGACTAAGGACTGAGCGCAGCACCCGGGAACAGTACTGAGGATAGCACCTGGGAGCCTGATCTCATCCAGACCCAGGACTCAGCACAGCACCCGGGATCCTGATCAAATCCAGACCTGAGACTAAGTGCAGCACCCAGGCCCATGACTAAATGCAGCACCCGGGATCCTGATCTAATCCAGGATTAGGACTGAGCACAGCACCCAGCGTGGGACTAAGCCCAGCACCTGGGAGAATGATCTAATCCAGTCTGAGGACTAAGCGCAGCACTCAGGCCCAGGACTGCGGCCAGCACCCGGGATCCGATTCTGATGGAATCCAGGCCCAGGACAAAGCATAGAACCTAGGATCCTGAGCTAATAATTCAGGCCCAAGGACTGAGTGCAGCACCTGGGATCCTGATCTAAGAATTCGGGCTCAAGGACTAAGTGCAACACCCAGGCCAAGGACTAAGTTCAGAACCCAGGATCCTGATCTAATCCAGACTGTGGACTGAGCACAGCACCTGGGAGGGAGGACTGAGGGCAGCACACGGGATCTAATCTCATCCAGGCCAAGGACGTAGCACAGCACATGAGCTGAGGACTATGCACAACACCTGAGAGCAGGACTGAGTGCAACACCCGGGATGAGGACTGCGCGCAGCACGACAGCCGAGGACTGAGCCCAGCACCCAGGCCCAGGACTAAGCACAGCACCTGGGATCCAGATCTCATCTAGGCCCAGGACTAAGCCCAGAACACAGGATCCTGATCGAATCCAGGTCAAGGACTAAGCCCAGCACCCAGGCTCCTGAACTCATCCAGGCCCAGGACTAAGCCCAGCAGCCAGGCCCATTTCTAAGCACAGCACCAGGGATCCTGATCCTATCCAGTCACCTGATCAAATCCAGGCCCAGGACCAAGCCCAACACACGTGCTCCTGATCTAATCCAGACTGAGGACTAAGTGCAGCACCTGGGATCCTGATCTCATCCAGGCTAAGGACTGAGCACAGCACCCAGTCCCAGGACAAAGCACAGCACCCGTGATCCTGATCTACTTTAAGCTGCAGCACTAAGTGCAGCACCCAGGATCCTAAACTAATCCAGGCTGAGGACTAAGCACAACACCCAGAAGCAGGACCAAGGGCAGCACGCGGGATCCTGATCTAATCCAGGTCAAGGACTGAGCGCAGCACCTTTGCTGAGGACTAAGCAAGCACTTGGGAGCAGGACAGAGCACAGCACCTGGGAAGTGGACTGTGCGCAGCACCAAGGCCAAGGACTGAGCCCAGCACCCAGTCCCAGGACTAGGCACAGCACGTGGGATCCTGATATGATCCAGGCTTGGACTAAGAACATCACCCAGGCCGCAGGACTAAGACCAGCACCAAGGATCCTGATCTCATCCAAGCTCAGCACTTAACACAGCATACAGGCTCCTGTTCGAATCCAGGCCCAGGACTAAGTGGAGCACCAAGACCCAGGACTAAGCACAGCTCCCAGGCCGACATCCAGACCCAATGCCCAGGCCCCTGATCTCATCCAGGCCCCCGATCTCATCCAGCCCCAGGACTAAGCACAGCACCCTGGATGAGGACTAAGCGTAGCACCAAGTCCCACAGCCAGACCCAAATGCCCAGGCTCCTGATCTAATCCAGGCCCAGGACTAAGCCCAGCACCCGGGCCCACATCCAGTCCCAACACCCAGGCTCCTGATCTAACCCAGACCCATGACTGAATGCAGCACCTGGGATCCTGATCTAATAATCCACACCCAAGGACTAAGTGCAGCATCCAGCCCAGGGCTAAGCACAGCACCCAGGATCCTGATTTATTCCAGGCCCAGGACTGAGTGCAGCACCCAGCGTGGGACTAATCACAGCACCTGGAATCCTGGTCTCATCCACGTTGAGGACTGAGCGCAGCACCCGGGAGCAGGACTGAGCACAGCACCTGGTATCCTGATTGAATCCAGACTGAGGACTGAGCACAGCACCCAGGACCAGGACTGAGCACAGCGTCCCAGAGCAGGACTCAGCACAGCACCCGGGATCCTGATCGAATCCAGGAGGAGGACTGAGTGCAGCACCCGGGACCAGGACTGAACGCAGCACCCGGGATCCTGATCAAATCCAGGAGGAAGACTGAGCACAGCACCCGGGAGCAGGACTGAGCACAGCACCCGGGACGAGGACTGAGCGCAGCACCCGGGACCAGGTCTCAGTGACCAGGACTAAGCCCAGCACTCAGGCTCCTGTTCTCATCCAGGCCCAGGACTAAGCCCAGCACCCGGGCCCATGTCTAAGTACAGTACCAGGGATCCTGATCTCATCCAGGCTCCTGATCAAATCCAGGCCCAGGACTAAGCTTAACAGCCGTGCTCCTGATCTAATCCAGGGTGAGGACTGAGCACAGCACCCGGGATCCTGATCTCATCCAGGCTGAGGACTGAGCACAGCACCCAGGCCCAGGTCTAAGCACAGCACCCGTGATCCTGATCCACTCCAGGCTGCAGCACTAAACACAGCACCCAGGATCCTAAGCTAATCCAGGCTGAGGACTAAGCGCAGCACCCAGAAGCAGGACTGAGTGCAGCACCTGGGAGTAGGAATGAGCACAGCACCCGGGATCCTGATGGAATCCAGGCCCAGGACTCGGTGCAGCAACCAGGCCCAGGACTAAGCGCAGCACCCAGGATCCTGATCCAATCCAGGCCCAGGACTAAGCACAGCACCCAAGCCGCAGGACTAAGACCAGCCCCCAGGTTCCTGATCTCATCCAGGTTCAGCACTTAGCACAGCACCCAGGCTCCTGATCAAATCCAGGCCCAGGACTAAGCCCAGCACCCGGGTCCAGATCTAGGCCTAACACCCAGGCTCCTGATTGACTCCAGGTCCAGGACTAAGCACAGCACCCTGGAGGAGGACTCAGAGCAGCACCCAGTCCCACATCCAGAACCAAACTCCCAGGCTCCTGATTGAATCCAGGCCCCAGGATTCGTCCTCGGCCCCCTCCTGACCACCAGTGACCCCTCATGACCCCTACCCTCCCCGTAACCCCCGACCCCCTTTACATGGGCTCCCCGCTCTCGACCTACTGGGCCACCAGTACCTCCGTGCGCCAAGAACATCACCCACGTCTCCTTATGGATCCGCAGCTCCTCCATCTGAGGCTAGCCGTCTGTGGGCTTGAGACCAGGCGTGACCCCTGACCCCGGACCCCTGACCCCCACCCCCCCAAGGTGAACCCACCTGCGCTCCAGCACCACACCAGTGCCATGCCCGTAACACGCTGTGTGACCTCTGACCCCGGCTGGGGTCACAACCCCTGACTCCTCCTTCCCCGGGTCAGGGAGGTGTCACAGGCCCCTGAATTTCCCCCTTCCCATCCCCAGATGCCTTTGGGGGGGACTGGGGGGGTTAATGAGGTGGGCGACAGGGTCAGGAAGTCACGGGGTCATGGGGGTCATGGGGTCAGGGATCATGGGGTCCTCACCTGGAGAGCATGCAGCAGGCGTTGTCCTTTTCCGCCGTCTTCCCCAGGACTAGGTTGTCCACCGCCTGTGTGGGGGGTGACAGAGCTGGGGGTAGCAAGCACCAGTACCCCCACGGGTGGATGGAGCTGGGGAGTACCGAACACCAGTACCACATGGTGGATGGATGGAGCTGGGGGTACCAAGCACCTGTTCCCTATGGTGGATGAAGCTGGGGGTATCAAGCACCAGTACCCCATGGGTGGACGGAGCTGGGGGTACCAAGCACCAGTAACCTATGGTGGATGAAGCAGGGGGAACCAAGCACCAGTACCCCACGGGTGGATGGGCAGAGCTGGGGGTACTAAGCACCAGTACCCTATGATGGAGCTGGGGGAACCAAACACCAGTACCCCGTGGGTGGATGGAGTTGGGGGGAACCAAGCACCAGTACCCTATGGTGGATGGAGCTGGGGGAGTACCAAGCACCAGTACCCCACGGGTGAATGGCGCTGTGGGAACCAAGCACCAGTACCCTATGGTGGATGGAGCTTGGTTTACCAAGCACCAGTACCCCACGGGTGGATGGGCAGAGCTGGGGGTACTAAGCCCCAGTACCCCATGTGTGGATAGGCAGAGCTGGAGGTACTAAGCCCTCAGACAGACAGGAAGGAAGGACGGACAGAAAGGAAGGACAAACAGTGGCGGGGGGGGGGTCGTCTCTCCCGCACCACAACAGTGTCGGCGCCGATGACTACATCCAGAGCCTGGAGATCCTGTGGGAAGTGAGGGAGGGGTCATGGGAGGGGTCACGGGAGGGGTCATGGGAGCAGACATGGGAGGGGTCATGTTTGGGGACATGTTAAGGGTCACAGGAGGGGTCAGGAGAGGGAGGGCATGGGGAGGACGGGGTGGGGGGTGGATGGATGCGTAACTTGCCCCCCCCAGGGCGCCCAGAAGTGGCCGTGGACAACCGGACGTGGTCCCCGTTGCCGGAAGTGGCCCGGAATAACTGGAAGTGGCCCTGTTCTGAGGAACTGCATGCCTCGGTTTACCAAATCAACCCCCCGTGACTCAGTTTCCCCCCTGCCCCAGCCCTCGTAACTCAGTTTCCCACCTGTGACTCACTTTCCACCCGTGACTCAGTATTCCCCCCCGCGTGACTTAGTGTCCCCCCGTGACTCAGTTTCCCCCTCCCGTGACTCAGTTTCCCCCCGCCCCACCCCCCGCCCCCGTGTGCCTCAATTTACCACGCCACCCATGATCTCCTGGCGCCGTGGCAAGCCGCTCGCCAGCACCACTTGCTGCCCACGCAGCAGCCCATCCAGCACAGGAAGCAGAACCATCCCCACCGACCGGAAGTCCCCCATCGCAGCGACTAAACCCCACAGGGAACAAAGAGTGACCACTGCAACCAGGCCTCTGATGCAGACTTCCAGTGCCTGGCCAGAAGTCCCGCCCCTGTTGGAAGTCCCGCCTCGTGGCGAGCGGGGATGCCCCCCCACCAGGGACTGGGAAGCGCTGCATGGCCCTTTCGACCCACTTGAGGTGCCAAACTGGAAGTCCCGCCTCCCATCGAGCATGGAAGGAAGTCCCGCCTCACGGAAGGTGAGGCCCCTGGAGAGCCTAGCAAGTGCTATGTCGCCTTTTACCAGCACTTCCCATATGTGACAGGAAGTCCCACCTCCCGGCGAACTCGGCAGGAAGTTCCGCCTCACTGCGGCTGGGCTTGGAGAATGCACAGTGGCCACCATGTCCCCTCTCGGGACCTCCTGGGCCTCCTGGGCCTCGTTTCCGGTGCCAGGCAGGAAGTCCGGCCCTCCACTTCTGCTTCAGGGTCCTCCACTTCTGTGCCAGGGTCCTCCATTTCCGGGCCCTCCACGTCTGGTTTCTTCAACATCATCACCAATATCATACTGAACACAGCATAATTGCCATAGTTGCTGCTCCTCCCAGGAGGACTAAGCATTTCCTCTGGTAGTTGCTTAAGAAAGTTGATGGCAAAGAGCAGCATCTTAGACACTTACCAAGGTGAGGTGAAGGACATAACAAAGAGCTTCTTCTTTTCTCTTCCATATGTTTAGTTCTCCCCAGATGTTATCTTATAAAGTCTGGAGACTGCATTCTTCTTTCTATGAAAATTTTCTGCCCAAGATATATTTTGGGAGATGTGTTTTATCTACAGATGTTTGACTTTTGTCTTGGATGAAGGTCATGGCACCTTGGTATCATTGCTGTATAGACAGAGTTTTTCTGGCACTCAGAGCATGTGGATGTGAGTCCCTCAAGTGGCCATTTCAGTCTGAATGCAGGTAGGTTGCTTTCAATTGCTTTGGAATTTCCACAGGTGATGCCTTGGTGCCCCCAGAGAGGCAGGCCCCAGGCTGACATCTCAGGACTCATTTTGCTCAGGACCAATGTTGGCTCTGAGGAGGCCAGGCCGCTATCTGGAGACTTGTAGAGAAGTTTGAGTGCTCCATTGGCAAAGGTCACCTGGTGGGCTCCATTGCTTGATGTGAGAATGTCGGGAGCAGTGTTATTCTTGGTTAGAAAGCTGATTTTTATATCATTCAAGTCTTCTGTACATGGACTAGTTGTTGAAGAATATTTTTCCTGTTTAAAATGAACAAAGCCACAGGAGATAAACTGTTCAGGCTATGTGTTGATAAACATGTATTCTCTGAGTGTGGGGAGGTTCCCTTCTCCAGGGTTACCTTTAATCTTCCATGATGCAGAGAGATGTTGATCAGCTCTGAACATACAGCCTCCAATCACTTCTGAGGTTCTTAGCTTAGCAGCCATCACAGGGGTTGAACTGCATCCTGAGGGGTAATCCAGAGTGCTGTGTCAAGAGTCAATACAGAAAAGCAGTCGGGTCCTTTCAGTATGGAAATTTTCCTTGGGAGAGGTCACATTATTAGGTCTATATAGATATGTTCCAAAACACTAAGGTGTCTACTGGTTCTCTCAATTTTTCTAAAAAGTTCTGCAACCAGTCCTCATTGTGAGTTACACTGATGCCATGTAAAGTGATACAGGTGCTGTCAGCACCATCTGCTGGGTCAGTGTAACATTTTCAGGTGCTTCGTAGACCTTGAACTTTGAAATTGACCATCCAGTAATGCAGATATGTTCTGCATGAGTTTACTTCTGCTCACTCCTCTCTTTCTACTGCTAGTTCCTCTGGAAGTTGATTCTACATAAAGAATCTGATCACATAGGCATTGTATGCATTATTTGCTGAGTGGATATACAGCATTGATATCTATTGCAGAAAGGTCAAGAGATTTCTGAGCATCATCTCCACAAAGCAGGAAAAACAGCAACCAAGGGATGAGATGAATTTCTCACAGAAGGTCAGCATTTCTATTCAGATGGGGGGTACCCATCTGCTATGGAAGAATGGTTTGGAGGCTGTTGTGACATGACTTGGAATTCTTCCTTCACCTGCAGTTTCAGATTTAGGCTTTTGTTCCTCCCATCCTGTGAACTGATTACATGTAATATGCTTGGTAGGGCATGTGTGCAGACTTGTGAGTCAGTATCCCTCAGATACCTGAGAAGGGCTAGCTTGAGCTGGGGCATCTAGAGGGAAGTATGAGTGTCTGTCTACTGTGGACTCTCAGTGAATAGGACCAACAAAAATGTTCATTACCTTTCACAGAAGTGTTTCAGAGTGTGGGCAGGGTTTCTGTCATCACTGGTACATAGCCCATGACACCTAGGAAAAGTTGGAGTTAACAGAAGGGCCTAAGGAGATAGAAAGACTCTGTTTACTGCTACATTTGATTCTTGGCTCTTGTGTGTGTATGCTGATGATCCACACTTGCTTCTAAGACATACCTTATGAGAGAGATTGTATCAGCTGGAAACCTTTATTTCTTATCAAGATCTGGGTCCATGTTCTTTCCTTCTGCACTCTTGTGTGGGTCTGAGCTTCACGGGAACTACTTTGGGTGATGGCATAGGTTTTTGTGGGCTTTCCCCAGCTTGCTGCCTCTACTGATATATGCACCTGGGTGGCTGAATTTGCCAGCCCCTCCTGTGCAGTCTAGCAGGCATGCTGTCCCTGTTGGGAGCCAGATGTGCTTTGCTCAATCTCAAGTCCCATGTGGATGACATTTCTGGTCTCCCATATGATTGGGAAGATTATTATATACCAGTGCATAAAGTCTTTGTGCAATGAACACTTTGCCGTGTTAGGTTGTTTTTATAAATAGATTCTAGATGACTTGAAGCCTATAGTGTATCAATGCAAGTAGGCTCTGCATTATATACACATTACTGTTAGGTGAGTTTGATTACTATCGGGGTCTATTTTGTGAATCACAGAGGGTATGTGATAAGGGTAACATCCTATTAGCCTCTGAATATGGCTCTTTGTTTCCCAGGCATTTCCCTATACATGGTATCCCTGTCTGGTTGTGATGAGGCTACTCATGAAAATGCAAGAGAGATGACTGAGACAGCCTCATAACTCTAAGTACATTCCAGTAGATGCAGATGCACTATCCACTTCAGCAGGGATTTCCCTGTTGGGTATCTCTGTGATATTCTTTCCCTCTCATTACTGGGAGGTGGATTTTTTAAAAAAATATACTCTGGTGACTCATCTGTACTTAAATAGGTCTCTACTTCTCATTGTCACCACGGGAATTGAATAGAAGGGTCAAAACATTGAGGTTCGGGGCTGGGGATATGGCCTACTGGCAAGAGTGCTTGCCTCGTATACATGAGGCCCTGGGTTCGATTCCCCAGCACCACATATACAGAAAATGGCCAGAAGTGGAGCTGTGGCTCAAGTGGCAGAGTGCTAGCCTTGAGCAAGAAGAAGCCAGGGACAGTGCTCAGGTCCTGAGTCCAAGCCCCAGGACTGGCCAAAAAAAAAAAAAAAAAAAAAGTAAAACATTGAGGTTCATTAATTCCCTGCATTCAGGGATGAGGTATACTTTAACTCTCATGCATTCTATCACAAAAAGTAGGCCAGAGAATATTTAATACTTTCTGCTTCATTTTATCTCACTTGTCTTGAGTATATCTAATATAAATACTGTAATTCTTTCAACTATTTACTGCTTAATAATAAGTTAAGAACTTCAATGGAGTACTATGCAGCCATTAAGAAGAACGTAGCTATAAGATAATGCTAAGTGAAATGAACTCCATGTTATGGAAACGAGTGATATATCACTGTTGCAATTACTTTCAACATGTCATGTGAAACCATTGCTTCTATTGTTGATGATCCTCTTGTATCCCCTTCCCGTGGTTGTACCTCCACTATCACTGTATCTTATCTGAGTACATTGGAAACTGTATATACTGGTATTGAACTCGGAAACTGAAAGGGAATACCAAAATCGAGAGACACAGGATAAACAGACAAACGACTACAAAAGAAATACTTGCAAAACTGTTTGGTGTAAACCAACTGAACAACTCATGGGGGGAGAATGAAAGGGGGAGGGGGAAATGAGGAAGGAGGTAACAAACAGTACAAGAAATGTATCCAATGCCTAAAGTATGAAATTGTAACCTATCTGTGCATCACTTTGACTATTAGAAAAAAAATATATATATACATAAATAAAAAATAAATAAAAGCATATCTGATGAGAAAAAAAAGAATCCAATCTGAGAGTTTTCCAAGCAATGTCAGGAGAACCACAAAGTTAAGCTACCATGACTGAGCAGTATGGCCTTGACCTTATTTCTTGTGGGTTCCAAATTGTTTTCTAGTGTTTATTTCAGCTTATTCAGAAATATGGTGTATTCAGAAAACTTATTTTTATAGTATTCGCTGACATTTTTGGATTACTGTGTATGACAGTTGCAATTACTATGCTAGTCTTCATTTAATGTTTCCTTGTCTTCATTTAATGTTTCTTTCTTCCCCCAATGTTTTGCGTCCAGTTTTTTTAAGTACTTAATATGTTTCTGCATTCTTTCCTCTCAGCATATTTATTATATTAAATGATTGCCCTACACTTTGTAATAATACAAGCCTATTATATAAAGTAATACATTAATATGCTACTAGTAAAAAATATATAAAGTATATGTAAAAATAATGTGTTACACTTTGAAATAATACAGTCAATAGTTTAGTCTATAAGCAACCTAGAAACAATGTAAGTTGCATTTTAAATAACAATATGTTATTTCATATGTACTCCAATTACCTTCAAAGGCAATTTTCCTTCTCTTCTTGTCTTAGTCTTTTTTTTGTACCTAAAATAGAATATTGAATGTTTTATCACAATCAAAGTGTATTTTTGTGGACTATTCTGTACATCAGAAGTCAAGAATCTATTGATTGTATCTGGTGAGGGCCTTGTACTACATTATAACATGGAAGAAAAGCAAAACTACAGCAGGTACACATGGAAGAGAAAAGTCCATGAGAGACATCCATGACTTAAGACAGTCTTGCCTCACCATCACAAATCTATTCTGCAAGAAGAAGAAACTAGGCAGTCAAGCACCTGCCTAGTTAGTATAAGGCCTTGAGTTCAAACCCCAGAACCGCCAAGAATTAGGATAAATGAGTTGGGTTAAGGGCTATGGCTCAAGTGGTGCAGTGCCTGACTGGGAAACAGAAGATGCTGAGTTCGCACCCTAGTACCACTCACCACCATGGGGCTTAACTGAGTTTGGCAATAAAGGCATTTAATCCTTCTTAAAAAAAAGAGAGAACATAGATATGTCATTCGCGGAAAAATTGATGGAACTCGAGATGTTTCTGTTAAGGGAAGTAAGCCAGTCACGGAGCATCTAGACATTCACTGCTTAGAAGAATAATGTGCCAGAAGCGATGGAGAAAACTTGTTTTGGGATGATTCCAGGAATCATGGATGAGACCTTGGAGTTTCAACTCTCTATTTTTGGCATACATCTGTGATTTCCAACTACCTAGGGGAGGACTGAAAGTGCAGGGCTATATAGGATCTGGGACCTTGGGGATGGTTGTAGAAATACTTTCTTGGAACTTTAACCCTGCTCACAGTGTGAAGTGGGTAATATTCTCATTATGTACAATTCATGACAACTATGACTGCAGGTACCTTTACCATGACAGCATTACAATAGCCACCACTATACTGTGAAAGGAATTTAATTTTCCTAGATAGCATTCATCCTGTTCTTAGAATTCATCCATTGAAATGGACACATGATGACTGCTCCTTCCCTATTCTATAGGATCACATTATTGATGTGATCATATGATGTCTCTATGCTCAAGAAAGAATGGGGAAGGAGACTCATTCCCATGGACACAGAGCGTTGCCCCGTGCAAATAGAAGAGCGGCTTTTGTTGAGCCTTCCCAACACAATCAGGTAAGTGTGATGTCTGAGGGGCAGGTTGGATGCCATCTTTGTTTGTCTTTAATTTATTTGCACTGTGATGTCGGAGGTGACTTGGGTGTTTAGTGACAGTGGAATTCTACAGAGGAAAGCCTGTATTTACAGTAATCATTCTTATGTGGAGGTGAGTTATTTCCACAAATACGATTTTTCTTGTGTATACCAATCATTTTAGTTCATAACTATAGTTTCTACTCCGGTGTTGATAGATAGAGTTGATAATATTTGACCTCTATCTATTTCCTTTATTCTGCATGGGACTGGTTAATTTGTCGCCTGGAAATATTCCTAATGAGAAGTAAGAGTAGGGTTTATAGATCCAAACAGTGAGAATGAAACCACTTGAAAACAGAACAGTCCCTTAAAACTTTCAAGTCTTCTGTCCTGGAGAAGGAACTGGGAACAGTGAAGATGAACTAGTGATGGCCTCTCAGAGCCTTGGCTTGAAGCTTAGAATACTTAGATTTAAGAAGGAACTGGAAAAGAACTATTAGGGAGGAACAAATCACGGATGCTGCTGTGTGGAAGCGCAATGTCTGAACTCGAGAGGGGCTTTGTCCTCTTCTTCTTTGTGTTTGAGTTTCTCCTAAAGGATATCGCTTGTTCAAAACTAAAAGCCCACCTTTTAGTTCAAGTGTGTCTGTAGCACTGGTGGGGCCATCCTTGATGAAGAGTGAGTGGGTGAGTGCACACCAGCACCATATTCCTGGATATATTCTGAAGGACACATGGTTAGTGAGCTTGAGGCTCACTGATTCTCAGGGCTGTGCTCTGGCACAAGCCAAGAGGGTAGGGACAGAGCTTCCTCAGGACATGGACTTCAAATGCCGTGTTTTTCCTTCACAACTGTGCTTATGGTTACAGCCTGTGGTGCTGGACCCTGCCTGACGTCTGCTGAGCCAGGGTAAATTTCTCTGGCTTATGCTCCCTTGTGTCTTGTGCATCTCCAAGACTTGTTGTGATTTTACCTGGTGGTAATCACTTTGCAGATGCTTCTTTAAACTGTGTGTAGTTGGTAGTTGTCAAAGTAACAAAGATGAGGAATACAATTCCCTGGGAACTGGGAATGGCTGACGTACTTCTGTAATTGATCCAGAGCTTTCTCTCAGCTCCATGGTTCCACCTAGACCAGATCTCCAAGATAAATTAGGAATCTTTAACAAATTTGTATTTTAGTTGGAAAAATTGAATATATTTCTATTTCTCCTGGGGTTGGAGATTTTTATATATACAAAATAGAAGCAATCCGACATTGCCTGAAGTACTTGGATGGGGAGGATTCTATTAGCAGATCCCATGTCATGAGCAACTGACATATCTTGTACACTGTCTTAACTGTAAGGTTAGAGTTGTTTCAAATGACAAAACATGCAACACTGATATTTGAGTGGAAAGCACATAAATTGTGTAAAACGTGTAGGTTTTGCTACGTGTATGACTGAAGCTCTTTTCTGTGTAACATGGCATTTTCCTTCTGATGATTCAGGCCAATGGAAGGGTAGCTGAAGACAACCCTTTGAAAAGGAAACCAAGGTGTCTAGTTTGGATTCTATACATTCGAGTCAGCGACCTGTGCATGTGAAACAATGCCAGCAAACCCAGAATTAAAAGAGTAGTGAGTGGGGACAAAGGTGGGTATGGTCTTGCATGGTAAACTCTCGGTCATTTGTGACTTGTGTCTCTGGTAACTCTGAAAGGAAACCCATAGTGTGGCGGTGTGAATTTCCATGTCAGGAAACAGGACCTTGGATCAATGTCACCCCGGTTCTTTTCTGTTCTTTATCAGCTGAGATGTGCCTTGTGCTTGGAGCTGAGTTGCTTTAGGATATTTTCCAGAAAGATCTAAGATATTAACTTGGATGGCGGTCAGAGAGAATTGTCCTTGGGTTGGGACAACTGACATGATGCCTTCCATAGCTGTGCTGAAAAAAGAGAGTTTGGGAGATGTTAGCAAGCACCCATCCATGCCTACACCCTACAGAAAGAGTCCCGTGCTCCTGGGATGAGCTTTGGTCAGGAAGAGCAAGGGATCTTTTCCCCTAGAGTAGGGATAACTAGATGCCATAACTGAAGACTGACTGATGTCTGGCTCTTGGTATGACCTCGCCCTTCTTCAGCCTAGAGAGTGCTGATGAAGCCTCCCACAGGACCAGACTTCTCTAACATTCGGCACTGAATCAAGAAGAGCTGAATAGCACTGTGCTCACTGTAGAATCTCACCCTTGTTCAAGGTAGTGTTAGATGCACTGGATAATATAAAAGGAGGGACTCCAAAGCTGCTCTCCTGCTTGTCCTATGAGGTGTCAGGGTTTGTTGCCCTCAATTAGTTTTCCACCATGATGTCTGTTAGCAAAGCAAGAGGCTCCTCTCTCAATTTCTCTGTCCTCTGTGCTGTTGAATATGTCAGAAGCAGTCACAGTTGACTTTATAAGTAAGGAGCCGGGAGTTGTCCATTAGGATCGATTTAAGTCTGTTCTCCCAGAATCTCAGAAAATCCACTGGTGGCCATAGCATCTTGGAGGTAGACAGATAAGGTGAGGAATGCAGAATTCATAAATGTGGAATCTTTTTCCCCCAGAAGCTTTGCAGTTCCAACACTAAGAGGACAGGATAGGTCATGTCCATATGGATGGGTGCCTTCCCATGTGAGGGAAGACCTGCGGGTCTCCAGTGCAATCGGCATGCTCCTGAAGGCTAAAGTGTAAACTAGACTGTTCTTCTACTGAAAGGAAGCAGCTTCTATTCTCGTTCTCCTCTAGAAATCCCTTTACATGTGCCCTTATAGATGTGTTTTGCAGGAGATGTGGCGTAGATAATGGTCACCATACCAGTATAGCAAATCCTTGGTCTTCCTGTCCCATTCATCAGGTACATTTTAAAATTTTTTCTATGAAAGTGGAAATACATAGGTGAGATATGTGTCTATATATAGCCACTACATAGCAAGGATTCTTTTCCCAGTTTCCAAGAGGAGCTTTCTCATTTTCCTTTAGGCTTCACAGTCAGCATCCTCAGTGTACAAGCTTCAATAGACCCAATTCAAAACATGTTGACCTTTTACCTACACATACCTCAGTGCTCACTGTCCATGCTATGTTCAAAGTCAATTTCACCTTTTCATTTCTAGTACACTGGCCCTCCACTTGTAGTACATTTATTGTCTCACATGGCTCCTGAGGGTCAGGAATTAGAAGGCAATTATACGGACACTTCTGGCTGGGGTCTTATGGGCTCTCAGTCAAACTGGGCTGACAAGATCTGAAGACTCAGAGGGGCGTGTCTACCGCCAATCCCATGCATGAGGCTGCCAGGCCAGCTTCTGTGTTTCATTAGCAATGGCAAGATGGCGCTTCTCCCAGTACATGGCTTGACTTTCTTCACTACACGCTTTCCAAGAGGAGGTATCCAAGATGAAAACTGCCATCTTTTGTAATTTAGTCTTGGAAATGACATGTGGTCACTTCTAGCCTCATCTATTTATGGAGAGCATGAATGCAAAGAGGCGAAGACCATATCTGGTGGAGATGGGTTGGGTAGATATGACCACATTTCCTATCAGTGATCTAAAAATGATGGTCACTGCCAACCACTTACAAGAAAATGTAATGAGATCCACAATAAGTATATAAGGTGGGCATCCCAGTGCAGCCTAAACAAGAGCAGGATGGCGAGCCTAAGGGTTGTGAGCTTTTTCACCTGAAGAGCATCTGCCTGCTGAAGTGGTAGCCAGCATGGCTCGTTATGAATATCCCATCTGTCTGGAAAGTCTTACAGCCCCAAGACTTTTCCCAAGGGTGAATATGGAATGACTTAATGCAGTATCAATATTTTGGGGGATACATTATTGACATGCAATGCCTGGAAATGTCTTCTTGAAAGGTTGGACATAGGAAAAGAATTAGCGTATAAAGTGAGTAAATGTGTACAGTGTGTCACAAATGCATGAGTAGAATGATTGCCCCTAACCTGGTAAAGCACATGAGTGATTATTTTAATAAGAAGGAAGGAAGACAAATATGGAGGGAGGTATACAACCCAGAAGGTCCTTCCTAGGAGATGAATGCAAGACTGGAAGGAAACTAGGTCAGGCAAGAACACTGATATATTAGAAACCATTACTTCCTTGTCATTGTAAGGGTGATACAATCTCAGTATAAAGCTTTGTAAAGTATAAGTACTTAAAAAAATAAAAATCACCCATCACTCCCAAATTCCGGGAATGACCACGAATTGCTTATAGTTCTTTCCTTTTTCTAGACTGCTAGATGAATAGGTGGAGGGCGGGAAAGGGAGAAGAAAGAAGTGTGTGTGTTTGTGTGTAATTTTGGAAGTATATAATTCTAGAACTGCCTGTATGCATTCTGTGTGTGTGTGTATGCACGCACATGCGCGTGTGTGTGTGTGCATGAACTGGGGCTTGAATCAGAGCCTAAGTGCTGTCTGGCTTTTTGGTTAATTGGAGATGAGAGTCTCATGGACTCTCCTTTCCCAGCCAACCTAGAATTGAAATCCTCAGGTCTCAGCCTCTTGAGTAGCTGGGATTACAGGCATCAACCACTGGCACATGGCACTATGCAAGCTCTATGCTATGTGTATGTGTGTATATGTGTGTATGTGTGTGTAGGTGTGCGTGTGAAATTCACAAATTGAATGAACATGTGGGAGTGTTTTAATCTGTATATTATGAAAATGTGTAGGTTAGAGATATAATTTATCTAGAATTATCTAGAATTCTTTTAGGAGAAATAACATTGCTTACTACTATTACCATGTGATGTTTTTCTTCCAGGCATTTAAAATGCAAATCTGATTTTATGTATTTCTCAGAGTTTAAACCACTTAGGTACGTAACAGAACCTAATTAGCCCATACCCTGTTCATAAACACTGATGCAACTCCTCATATGTACTGTTGTCAGCAAGACTCAGTGATTACACCATCTGCATTAGGTTTCCATACTTGTCTATGGTTTCCTCAGCATCAATGTTAGATTTAGTGTGTCAGAGGGCATAGCACTTGCATAGCATAAACCTAAGTTCCATCTCTACTCAGTACTTACCAAAGAGAAGACTGACAAAGAAGATATTAAAACCTGACACTGACAGCTCATGCCTATAATCCTAACTACTCAGGAGACTGGGATCTGAGCTTTAGGATTTAATGGCAGCTCAGGAAGACAAATCCAAAAAGT
Source organism: Perognathus longimembris pacificus (assembly GCF_023159225.1). Lineage (NCBI taxonomy): Eukaryota > Metazoa > Chordata > Mammalia > Rodentia > Heteromyidae > Perognathus > Perognathus longimembris. The sequence goes on along the minus strand of NW_025961316.1, from coordinate 51,036 downwards.
CAAAGTGGAGGCATGGCTCAAATGGAAGAGTACCTACCCATCTTAAGTGAAAAACAAACAAGAGTGAATGAAAGAGCTTGAGTTCAAGATATTTCCTTTTCAAGAATCCTTATGCATCTCGCCACATACTCTACCATACCAGTCTATCCTCTCCTCAGAGTATTAAAATCTCTTCTGAGTACTAAAATATCATTACTGAGCTCTATTGCCAGTATACTAAGCAAATAGAGTCCTCATTTGATAATATATTTTCAAATGTTTAAAGATTGAATTCCTTCATTATGAATGACTTATCTTTTGGAGATGCTCTCTATTTTCCTACTGATTTATTAATGCCCCCCTCCCCCCTCCCCCAAATGCATTGTCCATTCATTACCCATCGAAAAGGCTTAGAAGAACATAGATACGAACTTTATCAGTGGATGAATGTGCTGTGTTCAAGCCTGAATCTGAGGTATGGGCATTTCCCGCTGTGGTGATGAATAATTGTCTTTAATTTGGTAAAGAGGAGAACCATTCTACACCTAAGATGATTAGAGAAGATGGTAGGTATGGCAGACCACTCTGCTGATGCCCCTTCAAGACTGAGAGCTGTTATTCTCAATCTGTGTTGCCCAGTAGAACCTTGGAAACTTCCAGCACCCATTTCCTACTCTGTGCCAATGATGTCAGCCACAGTATGTTTGAAGGTGAAATGGCAGGGCTAATGAGCAGCAACATTTAATGACCTGTCCATAGACAGCATTTTTGCCCCAGCTTCTGCACAACATGGCAGAAGGGTCAGTGTGTATGAGTCAGAGAGAAGGAGAGGTGCACCTTCATCAGGAGCTCCCAGAACCAACCCACTCCCAAGAAGGTGAAATCAAACCATACATACCACAAAAGATACTACCTACCTATTCATACCATAATTAAATCTCAACATGAGTTTTGGAAGGGAACATTCAAACAACAGCACTTTGATTCAGAATCTCAGGCTCATAGTTCTACCAAGTAGGATGAAACTTTATGACAGCAACCCAGCAGATCTCCTTCTTCTCCTCAGTCCTGCCCCCTTCCCTTCTCCCACAAATGTGGATCTTAAGAGTCCCCATTCATGGCCCCACATCCCTAATAATATTCTCAGAGGCTGTTCTTAAGGGTACCTGCTGTATGTTCTGTACCATGTCAATTTCTCCTGAAAGAAGACATCTCTCCTAGAAGAGAAGATGAAATCTCCATCAAAGCTCTGACATACACCTGAAGGTAATTAAGCAAAGTACATGGAAACCGCCATTCAGCTGTGGTTTAATGGACAGAGTTTCAGTGTGGGATGAATAAAGGTTTTAGAAATAGAAAGTGATAGAGGATGCAAAAACTTGTGAGTGTAATTAATGCCACTGTACATTAAAAATGATCAGGATGGTACTTTTTAATATATTGCATTCATTTAAAAAAATAATACACAAAAAACCATAATGTGCCCCCCCCAAAAAAAATCATACACTTTAAATGGTGTCTGGTGTGTGAATTATTATCTCAAGAAAGCAGTCTGACAAAGCCTGTAAGTGCAGTATAATGACCCAGTGCTCAGCAAATGAGTCAAACTGTAGTGTAGCTCTCTTAATCCACGGGATTTTTGAACCCTCATCAAGGAATTCTCCTTCACCCATCATCTCATTCTCCCAAATTACAGAAACAAAATGCTTATTGATTTGTACTTTACGTCGTCTTTGGTCAGCAGGAACTCAGGATTTATATGCTGAGTGGTACAGGGCAAGGAATAAGTTATTTGTTGGGCCAGCTTCCAGTGTGAAAAATATTTAAAGACTACTTGAGGACTCAGATATTGGCAATGTCATGAAGTTCCATTTTGCAGGAATATAAGGGCTCAGTGTAACTAAAGTACATGCTTACAAGTGCGGAAAGCCACCATGACTGGGTAACAGACTGATTTCTCTAAAAAAAGAGCTAACAAAGTTGTTTATAAAGACAATCACAGCCATCGCTTAGCATCAATGGATGGAAGGAATGGGGGACCAGGACCCCCTACCAAAGACCAAAATGGCATAGCATTTGCACAGAAGGAGCTCCAAATATATTAAATATCTTATTATGTGTAAGATTCAATATAATGCCAAAACAATGAATATAGTTCTGATACTACATTGTTTGGAAGGAAGGAACACAAGGAAGAAAGCCTGTCCATCTATAATACAGATGTGACTTCATCAGAAGTTGGCTGACTTCTCATATGCAAAACCTACAGGCATGGCGGGCCAGCAGCTTGCATCCAAGGCATCCATGCCCACAGGACCCCAAGCAAAATCACCTCCCCAGACTCACACAGTCACAGGATTGGCAAGCACTTCTTTCCCACAAGTCACTGTTATCATTCTCCATGTGGGGACCTCAGGAGTTTTCTTTTTTTTTTTTCCTGAAAAGTTGGCAGGCCTTTTACCTCCACACATCCCTTCTAACAAGAGACCTCCATTCAATAAAGGTCAAACCTCGGATAAGGGCAACTGTCACTTAAGGTCTGTGGTTTCTACTTCTGGGCCCTCCACAATCAATGCACTTCAAAAAACCAGCATAGTGGTATACAAGGCCTATACATTGCAGGGCTTAAGAATGAAAACAATAAAATAAAACGAAAAGCAAAACAACAGCAACAACAACACTAATGTAAAAAATGCCACCCAAAGACGAATTGAAAAGCGAATATATTTGGAGCTGAAAAGTCTGACCTTCAACCCTGAGTGATCCAAGCCCAATTCATTGGCCTGTCTAAATCCTGTCTGTTTATCTGCAACAAGGATTTATTAAATTCTGGGTTACCTACAGCCTATTGTAAGATCAAAGGAGATTACTATACATGGAAATATTTCAAAGACTGAAGCTCTTACACACCTGAAGAAGTCTTTTTTTTACTAGTTAGATTTTTGGTACTATCTGTACAAACAACACATTGAATCTCCAAAGAGCTCCAGAGAATCTGCCTTAGGGTCATTAAGGTACAATATAACCATTTAACCATGAGGGTGAGGGAGAGATTTCCATTAGGGGGAAAAAAAAATCATTCAAGATACTTTTTGTAATTATTTGAAAATTCATTGGAGACCAAAACCTTGATACCAGTGAAGCCACAAATCAAGGTGTGAAAAAAATACTACTTACAATAAGTCTTTAGCATAGATTGGTAAACCCTTTTCCACCTGAAACTTTAGTGTTAGGCTTGTTGTTTTGATGACTTGTACTATTGTGTTTATGGTGTTGGGATGTGTATGTTGCTGCTTGGATTTATTTATATCTTAGAAAGTAACCATGTAATACATTTACTTCCGTGTGGAGCTTAGTCAGGCTTTGTTTTGTTTTGTGTTCTAGAAAAGGCTCAGGAGAGAATTAAGTTTTCACAGCACTGCACAAAAATTGGATGAATTTTTAAACAATTCTATGAGAGGGGTCAATAATCAACACACAGTCTTCCTAGTCCTACAAATGAGTGACTTTTGAAATTTCAGAATCAGGTACTTTTTTTCTCCACACAAGAGAGGTTCAATTGAGACTCATATATGTTCCAAATTTAGCAGGATTGTGATGACTAGAAGCAGTTACTTAACAACTGTGCCTGCTGGCACCTGACCTGCCAGAGGAGGCCCCCAGCAGAGCCAAAAGTAGAATCAATTCAGATGCAAACAGCTGGCCACATACACAGAGAAACAAACAAACAAAGAATCCTAAAATCCAGAGAGAATGAAGGGATGTTCCTCTTGGTGAAGTAAGGAGGCTGAGTCTAAATAACTTCTTACAGCCATGCTGGTGCCTCTTGCTGGTTGGAGGGAATTCTCCACCCAGGGCTGTAAAGCCTAGAAGTGAGAGAGACCATTCATGGAATGCTGATGTCTAGCTCAAGGTCAGCTAGGAGGGCTTTGCCACAGAGAAATGCAGATGCAGTAGCTTTAGGAAGGCATTTCATGGAGAATGCTGATTCTGCCTTGATTAACTTCCTAAATGGCTAGACTCACCAGCCAGAGTAGCGTCTAAGAATCCTCAATGTGGAAGGTTGAGGCCTGTCTTCCCTAGACAGAAAAGTTTTGCTGGTACTTGAGCTTATACCTGATGTCCACATAAGGAATGGTATCTTATCTTCATATGGGGGAAGGTGAACACACCCCCAACTCCCACCCAAGGTGGTGGGCATACTTGAATCCCTGGAGACAGGGGCGGGCACTTGGCTGATAGGTTACTGAACCTGTCAGTCCAGTATGTGGGGCTGGGAGTTTTCCTGTGACTCTGTCCCCTGACCTGACCCTATGAAGGCCAAGATCAGCCACATGTCTCCATGTTCCTGTCCTGTCTCCTGGCTCATCTCTGGTCACCATGGCCTCCCACTTCAGCTCTCCACTGGAGCTGAATTGGTTGGTATTGTTTTTGTTATTTCTTTCCTCTTAGGCCTATTTCCTGTGTTAAGTGTATTTGCTGGCTACAAGTCTTTGAGACAGGAGTCCACCATGCAGTGGCCGGCCTTTTCGTAAAGACTCCAAGATTCGACCCCTCAAAGTGTGGCTTTTCTATTATCTCACCTTAACACATTGCAACCTGAGTGTTCTTTAGGAAAGCTTTGGGGGAGAAATCAAGATGTACTAGATCCAGGTGATCTGTGCTACTTAGGCTCTGAAAAGTTAATCAACTTTAAAACAACACAAATTACAACTGACCCTTCTTGGCCTTCTTAGGCTTCAATATCAAACTCCTTAGAGGTCCACACACTAATCAGCAATAAGGATCTACCTGGGGGCCCTGTGATTGCCACATGCAGAGGCCTTTCAGGGAAGTAGTTGGCTCTCTCTTTGTTCCACTACTATCTACATTCTGCATCTAGAGTCAAAGATCAAAAACAATCCCCAAAATATATCCATAATGTACAGGCTTTTCACTTCTATTTATATTTACTAGATATTAAAAGTAATTTAAAGAAACCCCTCATAGAAACTAATGACTGTAGTCCTTACCCTCCAATAGCATGTAATTTTCCTGGCCATCCAATTACCTAGAAATAGCTCCACCCCTTGATGCATCTACTATAATATTCCATCCTGGTACTTCACCATCCCCCACAAAAGTACATATTCCACTTTGCTGTCTTGTCCCTCTCCTGGTCCTTGATAATCTACATCTCTTGGATCTTCCTCTGGGAAACCTTAGCTATCTATACATCCTCAGACTTTTGAGCTCTTCTTTGGCTCAAGCACCTATAAATGATGGCTTTCAACCAACTCCATCCACACCCACATTTTCAACTGCCTTTTCAATATTTACATTTCTCCTCATCACTTCTAATCAAGATAGAACCTCACCACCTGTCCCACTCCTAGCTTTCCAAGTATTGTTATTTATCCCGTCTCTTCCTATCAAAGCCATATTTCTTTTCCACCCACACTTACATGTTTCCAAGTCCTTTGAATGGCTTATCACATCCTTCATACAGCCTGCTTCCTCCGCTTCATTCATCATGCAAAGGTACTGCAATAACTCGTTGAGTGAATTCTCCTTAACCATTATTTCCTGACTCAAAACATTCTGCACAGCAATACCAGATAATCATTCCTGGAATAGAGTGTGTGTGTGTGTGTGTGTGTGTGTGTGTGTGTGTGTGTGTGTGTGTTTGTGTGTCACAATCCTGCCCCCAAACTGTCTGTGCTTGTCTTTTTCAAGTCCAGATTTTTAATCCTAAGATTCTTCCTAATCCATTCTTATCTCCACTAACACCCTAGAAGGTCACGAAATTCAGATGAAGTTCGATTCCCAGATGCTTTTCTAAACTTGCCTGGAGGTTCTCACTTCATCTAAATGGATCTTTTGATTTCCATTTCTACCCCTTAAAAGTTATACCTTCCTTCAACAGCTAACTCCAACTATTTCCACAAGGAAACTTACTCTGATTTCTCCTGTCAAAATTTCATGCCTTAGTCTCAAAAGCATTGTGCACAATTCTTGCTGCATTTACTATCATCTTTTTTGTTTGTTTGTTTTTTTTTTAGAGGAAATTGCATCTTATTTTATTTTATTTTTTTTTTCTCAAATTTTTATTATCAAACTGACGTACAGAGAGGTTACAGTATCATACGTTGGGCATTGGATACATTTCTTGTACTGTTTTTTGCCTTGTCCCTCATGCCCCCCTCCCTCCCCCCCTTTCCCTACCCCCCCAGGTGTTCAGTTCACTTACACCAAACAGTTTTGCAAGTATTGCTTTTGTAGTTATTTCTCTTTTTTTACCCTGTGTCTCTCGAATTTGGTATTCCCTTTGAATTTCCTACTTCCAATACCAGTAAACACGGTTTCCAATATACTCAGATAAGATTACAGAGATAGTGTAGGTACAAACATAGGAAGGTGATACAAAACATCATCAATAATAGAAACTACACATACACATAGGACGTTGAAAGTAGTTACAACTGTGATATATCACTTGTTTCCATAACATGGAGTTCATTTCACTTAGCATCATCTTATTTGTTTCTAAGTGTATAGCTATTGGGCCTTGTGATGCTCTGCTATGGCTTGCCTAAACCTGTACTAATTATTCCCAATGAGGGAGGCCATAGAGTCAATATTTCTTTGTGTCTGGATCACTTCACTTAGTATAACTTTTTCCAAGTCCTTCCATTTCCTTACAAATGGAACAATGTCATTCTTTCTGATAGAGGCATAAAATTCCATTGTGTATATGTACCACATTTTCCTGATCCATTCGTCTATGGAGGGGCATCTGGGTTGGTTCCAGCTTCTCGCTATGACAAATTGTGCTGCGATGAACATTGTTGTGCTGGTGGCATTACTGTGATTTTGTTTGTGGGCTTTTGGATAGATACCCAAAAGTGGGGTTGCTGGGTCATAAGGGAGTTCTATATTGAGCCTTCTGAGGAATCTCCATACTGCTTGCCAGAGTGGCTGAACCAGTTTACATTCCCACCAACAATGAAGTAGTGTTCCCTTTTGGCCACATCCCCTCCAACAATTGTTATTATTAGTTTTCTTGATATATGACATTCTTGCTGGGGTGAGATGGAATCTCAATGTTGTTTTGATTTGCATTTCCTTTATGGCCAAATAATTGAATCTCCTATTTTTTCTTGCCTTGCCTATAAAATGGACACATGTGGTAATTATTGTAAATTGATTGTTTATCTCAGGGGTCAGCAAACTATGGCTGTTAGGCCAAATCAAGCCCATTATCCATTTTTATAAATAAAGTTTTGTTGGAACACAACTATACTCATTCATTTATGTCTCATGTAATGCTAGCAATTATCAGGCTGGGGAGCTTCAACACAGACCACATGATTCACTAAGGCTAAAGTACAGTCGGCCCCTGGTGTCCAAAGGGAAATAATTCCAAACCCTTCAGATACCAAGTCCAAGGATCATCAGGCCCTAAAGCAGAGCATGCCTATGCTCCCTATACTTTAAATCATCTCTGGGTTATTAATAATACTTCATGCAATGTAAATTTCAAGTGGATTGCTTAGGGAATAATGACAAAAAAACAGGGCCTGTTCATGTTCAACACAGATGTAATGTCACAGGCCCAACACTATTTTTAATACACAATTGATTTAATCCAAAGATTTAAGATTTATGGATATAGAAGCCAACTGTATCTGTATTTATTATCTTGTCACATATGACAGAGAGAGAGAGAGAGAGAGAGAGAGAGAGAGAGACCCCTTTTCTAGCTTGCTTCCACATTCCTTTTACTTAGATGGAGAGGTGGTATTTCTAAAAATATTTTCCAAACTTATCTGCATTTAGCAAAGAGTATGAAGCCCTGTGTTCAAGGCCCACTATGGGAATTAAAAAAAAAAAAGAGCTTGTTTGAAAACAGCATGGTATTGGTATAAAAACAGATCGGAAGACCAATGGATTAGAATTGAAGATCCAGAAATAAAACCGCACTCTTACAGCCAACTGATATTCGACAAAGGAGCTAAAGACATACAATGGAATAAACATAGCCTCTTCAACTACTGGTACGGGGAGAACTGGGCAGCCATACGCAGAACACTCAAAGTAGACCCAAGCCATGCACCAAGATCAACTCAAAATGGATCAAGGACCTCAATATCAGACCTGAATCCTTGAAACTACTGAAGGATAGAGTAGGAAAGACGCTAGAACTTATAGGCACAGGAAGGAACTTCCTGAATAGAGTCCCAGGGGCACAACTGCTAGGGGAGAGACTCGACAAATGGAACTACTACAAATTAAAAAGTTTCTGCACAGCTAAGGACATAGCCACCAAAATAGAAAGACAGCCAACGATATGGGAAAGGATATTTACCAGCACAGCAACAGACAAAGGCCTGATATCTGTTATCTATAGAGAACTCAAAAAACTAAGCCCCTCCAAGCCCAATAAACCTATTAGGAAATGGGCAAAGGAGCTAAAGAGAGACTTCACAAGAGAAGATATAAAAATGGCAAAGAAACACATGAGGAAATGCTCAACATCCCTGCTAGTAAAGGAAATGCAAATAAAAACAACCCTGAGATACCACCTCACCCCAGTTAGAATGGCCTATACTCTGAACTCAGGCAACAACAAATGCTGGAGGGGGTGCGGGGAAAGAGGAACCCTTCTCCATTGTTGGTGGGAGTGTAAATTAGTACAACCACTTTGGAGAACAGTATGGAGGTTTCTCAAAAAGCTCAATATAGATCTACCCTATGACCCAGCCATACCACTCCTAGGCATCTACCCTAAACAGCAAACCCCACGATATCAAAAATACATTTGTACTTCCATGTTTATCACAGTACAATTCACAATTGCCAAAATATGGAAACAACCCAGATGCCCCTCCACAGACAAATGGATCAAAAAAATATGGTACTTATACACAATGGAATACTACATAGCGATTAGGAATGGTGAAATATTGTTATTCGCAGGGAAATGGTCAGAACTGGAACAAATAATGTTGTGCAAAACAAGCCTAGAACACAGAAAACAAAGGGGCATGATCTCCCTGTAATATGACTGTTAACAAAGGGAGACAGAGAGACAGTAGAGACCAAGTCTGAGAAACCAAAAACTGCTTGTCAAATAGTATTCCCCACAGGATTGGGGCAGTGACCCAACAGTATGTAACTAAAACCAAACTATTACTCAACATATAAAGGTCAAAAATTGACCTCTCAGGGGAATACAATAGCTCAAAAGCTATGTACGTACGTTCATATAAGACTACTGTCGACATATGGTCTAATATCGACATTACATTTAAAGCCCTAGGCGAACTTTCTTGGTCATGGCCACGTGGCTACTGTATATGTTCTTGATACATTGTATATTGTATATATGTCTACCTGACCTAGAGAAGAGATAGAAAAACAGGGCGTAAGATATCACAAGAAATGTACACACTGCCCTACTATGTAACTGTACCTTTCTGCACAACACCTTGTCAAAAATTTTCTGTTCAATAAATAAATAAATAAATACATAAATAAATACATAAATAAATAAATAAATAAAAAGAGCTTGGTTGAGGGAAGCTTTCTTTCTTTCTTTGTCCTTTCTCCCTCTCTCCCTCCTTTCCTTTCTTTCTTCTCCTGCCTCCCTCCCTCCCTCCCTCCCTCCCTCCCTTCCATACTGATCCAAAGCTAACTGTATGGAACAAGGCAGTGTTACAATCATTTTAAAACTTCATGGTATTCCTGATCTCATCTGTGGACTTCCAGGTTACAAAATCCAGATCTGCTGAGCCCATGAGTGCCCATCTCTATTTCCACAACCACTCATCTGCCCAAGGTGAAGGTTTATGTATGAAGCTGCCCACTGGAATCCATGTAGGTGACTTGAACTCAGTGTGTCCATGGGGGAGTTTATGTTTCTATTGCTCCTTGTTCCCAGTTATTTACCACAACCATGATAAATATCATTTTGCTGAGGACTGTGCATCATTCAAATGCCTCTCCTTCCTTCCCTAAAGACAGTTAATCATCAAATCCTGGCCATTCTATACCCCTAGTCACTTCCCCATCTCTAGTGTCAGTAACTGGATGCTGCTGCCACCATTGCTGCCCAAGCTGCCAAGCTACTCTGTCCTTTCCAATCCATTCCCTGCAACTTAGAACATGCACACGAAATCTAATTCTATTATCCTTTGTTTTTTTGTTTGTTTGTTTTTGCTGGTTCTTTTTTATTTTTTTTTCAAATTTTTATTATCAAACTGATTTACAGAGAGGTTACAGTTTATTATCCTTTGTTTTAGGAATTATGAACTCTGTCATTATCACTCTTTAGCTTTCCTCTACTCCCCCTTGAAGTGCTGGATAGTACTGCACCATGGAGTGAATATAGGAGTTGCTAGAACTCACCTGCCACTTCCCAAGGAGGACCTGCTATTCCCTCCCCTTCTGGCCTTCCCTAATCCCCACTTGATGCTCACCTAGACCCTTGTCCCCCACCCTTACACTTACATACACACACACACACACACACACATCTCCCTCTTCACCAACTCCTTATCCTTCAGTTCTGAGCTCAGATGTAACTCACTTCCCTTGCCCATCAAAGGTCCAGTGAGCCGAGACATGGAACAATAAAAAGGCAGTCACAATCCTTTGCCTGTCAAAACTCAGTCTGATAGGGACATTAGATGAATGATGACAAATATCGTCCTCTCCCAATGGCCTCAGGTCCCCGCCCTGTCCTAGGATCCCATAACCATACCCATGACTCTCCACTCTACCCATTCTGGGCCACAAGACTCTATCAGGCCTTACAGGCAGGACAGTGTGTCTTACTGAGATGGATCTGCCACTCAGGAATGTTGAATAAATCTACGTTAATTAATGAAACTTCAACAATGTTAGCTGAGTGAACCAGCACAGCTTAGGAATGACCTATAAGGGGACACAGTCGTGTCGAGGTGGGGAAACAACATGGAGGGGGGCGGTCCTCGGTGTTCTCTCAGTGTGGGATTAGCCAGTAGCCCCAAATCAGAGGTAATATGTTTTAAACAAACACCTGACTGGTGCCTGGATTTTATGTTACACAGCTATTCCCAGATGCCTTCTTTGCCTGCAGGATAAATACCTGCATGCTCAATGGTGTAAATAATTAGAGAGACTCCAGCCACTGTCAGGGCCCCAGGAGGCCAGTCGTCAAACTCTGCCCTTGGTCACTGGAACCTAAACAACAGAGAAGACAGGCAAGCACTGGGGACTCAGCAGCCAGGAAATGCCCAAGAGCTCATCCAAGTTCCGTCCCCTGAGCTTTGCTCCCAATTTCCCATTCGGGCCAGCCCTGAATCTGTGTGTGTGTAAACTACTGCCCTATTTCTTAATATGTGTATGGAATGGAAGGTGGATAGAGATAAGCAAAGAAAATCTGGAGCAGCAAATAGATGCTCCCTAATGACAAATAAATATGGCAGTGTGGGGAAAGGGTGACGAGCTTTTCCTGAACACACAACACTACAGATGGACATTTATCAGCGATTGCTATGCATCAGGTTCTAAAATCTCCTGACACACATGAAATCATTTAATTCTCTCAACATCCCTCTGAGGTGGCAGCATCATTATCTCCATATATAGTTTAGAAAATAGAGGCTCTGGGAGACTCAGAAGCCTTCCCACAGCTGGGCCCCAGCCTGAAAGGCAGGGTGTGAACCTGGCCAGCAGTCCATCTCTCATTGACATCCAATGTCAAACAGAACTAAGAACTCATTTACTGGGTTAGGGGAAGCTCATGTTCCTGGCCAATTATTGCTGTATAATAACCAGGGCCTGGTACTGTCAGGCTTCTATTGCCATCCAAAAGAAGGTAAAAATCCAAATCTGTTTTTTAATTGGAGGTGCAAAAAAGGGAGATATCGTGTGAGAGAGAACAAGGCAACCATAGCTGAGGTGGGCTCAAGAGGAAGAAGAACTTGGGACAAAGACGGGCTTGGTGTGCAGTGCTGAGTTTCTGGTGAAGATGCTCAGAGAACCCAAAGGCACTGTGGGGCTGGAGCCCTCCACCGGGAGCACAGATAACACATGAGGCTCCTGGGTGCCTTTGTGATCAGGCCACCCCACCTCCACTCTCAATTCTTGCCAGGACAGGGCTGAGGTTGGGAATGATAACAGACTTATATTCACTTCCTGGGACCAACCAAACAAAGAATCACACACCGAGTGGCTCACACAAGAGAAATGCATTGTCTCATTGTTCTGGGGGCTGGAAGTCTCAGATAAAGGCACTTCCAGGAAGACATAGCCTCTGTAGGCTCTGTCCTGACATCTGTCAGTTCTTGCCTTGTTAGTAGCATCACTCTGATCTTTGCATGGTATGTACCAGGGCCCAAATGCCTTTGGTTATGGGGTAGGTTGTTTTTTTTTTTTTAATGTTAGTTGTGAAGTTTGAACTTAGGGCCTGCACATTGGCCCTGAGTATTTTTGCTCAAGGATAGCATTCTACAACTTTGATCCATAGCTCTACTGCTGATTTTTAGAGGTTAATTGGAGTTAAGAGCCTTAAGACTTCCCAACCCGGGATGGCATTGAACTGCAATCCTCAGATCTCAGATTCCTAAGTATCTAGGATTACACGCATGAGCCACCAGTGCCTGACAAATTTCTTTGTTTATAAGGACACCAGTCATCCTGGAGTATGGTCCTGTCCTAGACCAGCATAACTTCATCCCAACCAATAATATCTATAAGCAACATTATTTCCAAATAAGATCACATCTTGAGTTCCTAGAGTTAGAGTGTCAACATTAGGGTTTGAAGAGCAAGAGTGAAAGAGTCAATTAGTTAGGCCTCAGGGTCGCAGGACAGCATCTTGGCCTAGTGAGTGGAAACCAGAGTCAAAGGAGACATTGTTATAGAGCATCTTGCCTTGGCTCCTCCCTAGCCCCTTCCAGTTTCTACAACCTTCCCATGACCCTGGGAGAGAAGGTTTTGCAGAAAGAACCAGATTAGGAATTAACACAACTGGAATGCTGTGATACCTGAATAATAAAGAAACACCTTCCAAAACATCTAAATATCATGGGGTATAAGAACTAGACACACAGCCACTGAGAAAAAAAGCCACCTGGGGAAGAGTGAGGTTGGACAACATACAGAGAAAACCCATGATCAAGAGAGGCGGCAGGCTTCAAGAAGGGTATTGCTCTTCAGAGTAAAGCTCTTCACACTCATGCTCCACTGGCCTGGACTTCATTTGTAAAATTTCTGAGAGTAGAACTGAACAGAACTATAGCAACTGGTGGAGACTTAATGGGGGGTAGAGAGGCATCTGCTTGGAGCCTTCCAGGGAGGGACCTTACATTCCAGCCCTTTAATAATTATGAAAAAGGACAAAGACTCTCTCTGGCTGCTTCCTGCTGGCAAGGGGCGTTGGCATTAGGGGTAAAAGGCAGAAATGTGGCCCCTCCTGGAGAAGGCTAGCAGCAGGGGCCCTTGGTGGTAGATGCCAGTCCTTGAATGAAGCCTGGAAGAAGTCTCATGAGGCAGGGACTGGACAAAAATATAGTAAGGCAAAAAGAAGGACTTAGGGCACAAAATAAAAAATGGATGAATCTGGCTATTTCTTATACTCAGGTCTGGACACTAGATGGACAAGCTACTATCGCTTGATCCCCCGGCTCTCATTAATTTTGAAAGGGCGGGATAAAGTGATTCCATTTAGGATGTGACATCATTCTCCTTACTCAGCTCCATGATCCCTGTTTCTTGAACTGGCTGAGTCCCAGGGGTCTAGTACTTGTTGCTGAGATGGCTGGCCCTCGTTGGCATTCATGGGGTTTGAACTCAGGGTCTGGACACTGTCCCTGAGCACTTTGACTGGAGGCTAGTACATTCCACTGGAGTCACAGCTCCATGTCTAGCATTTGGCTGGTTAGAGATAAGTCTCTTCAGCCATGCTTCAAGCCTGGCTCTTTGTTAGTCAGTTGGGAAATGGAGTTTGAGGGGGATTTTCTGCCTGGACTGGCTTCGAAATGCAATCCAAGGCATCTTTGCTACAAAAGCCCATTTTTATTTCCAATTAAAACAACAAGGAGACCAAGGGACTAGAGCTTATCTGTACCCTGTTAAGAATTGACCAAATACTTTTCAGAATTCTACAATGATAAAACTCAGTAGACGTGAGGAGTTTTAGCACAGAAATAAAGCTATATAGACATATAAAGAATGGCATACTGGTTTTACGTCAGTGTTTACGTCACAGCCAACAACTGTACACCCATTTAGCACCATCTCCTTCCTTCACTGTTTCTTCAGTCCCCTTTTCTGACACTTCACTAACAAATGACGTTTACACAGACGTACACCCATGGAATACACATACACACTGAGCACACAGGTTTTACAGCATGAAAAAATGAATTTCAGTGGTAGACTCTTGGAATTCCAATAGTAAATGCCATTTTTGCCCAATATCTTAAAAGCACGTGGTCAGCTAGAAAAACAAATTTTCTAGCAAACAAAAATTTTCAGATTATAAAATGGAGAAACCATATTTTGATAAACTCCAGTGGGATGCCATGTTGAAAGTGGGTAGCAGGAGGGCACAAACGCACTAACAGAGAATATGTAACATGGCATAATGGCACCTGAGCTGGTGCCTGTTAAACCCAATATGCACCACGTGGTCAATGTTAGAGAAAATAACTTTTAGATATCTTTGCTGACAAAGCACATTGGTGGTCAAGCCTCAGTTTCAGAGGTCTCTGAAAAGAGGCAGCTTTGTGAGCAAGACACATTATCAGGATGCAACAACTTGGAGTTTTATAAAGGAATAGAAATACAAGAAAAGACAAAGAGAAAGAGAGCCTGAATATAAGCGACTTTTGACCATTTACCATTACAGTGGCAAAAACTGTATCTGTTTGAGTATTTCGAGCAGGCCTCATTGCACGGTCAAGAGGCTTGCTAGCAATTTCCCTGCTTGGGTGTGACTGTGATGCAAAAACCCAAAAAGCATGGGAGAGAGGCACCTGGTGAGTGAATGAGCTCACAGGGCAGAAGCTGCAGACCGAGCTGCAGAGAACCTGAGCAGCAGCAGTTTCACTCACCAGGGTAGACAAGTGGTGTGGATGTGGATGTGGATGTGGAGGCCAGCAATGGTATTGGTGAAAAGTCCCATGTGACGTCTCACAGCAGTTCGGTTCTCCGAAAAAGGGCCATCATGACTGGGGATATTCCCAGAAAAAGGAGAAATAGAGGGGAATTCTACCTGTCCTGACTCTTAAGCCCTTCCCGAGTCACAAGGCACCATATATGTTAGGTTTTTATAGTAGGTAGCTGGTAAAGGAGAACGCCACGTGGTATTCAGGCAAGAGAGAAGGTTTATTACCAAAGTGCTGGCCTGTGGCCAAGATGATCCATGGCCAGAATGAAGAGAGAGCGGGGGTGACCCCCACCTAGCCCTGCTTTATCTTGGTCAGGGGTAGGGGGTGTGGGCAAGCGGATTAGGACGTGACCTCAGTGAAGGGGAGGTAACTGCCTCCAAGTCTGCTGGTTACCCAGGTAACTGGGTGGAGACTTAATGAGGTGGTGACATCTGCTTTGAGACTTTGGGGATGGACCTTACACCCACCACAAGCAATATGAGAACATTCTCCAACAAGAGGGCACAACAGTCCAAGCACTACAAGACCCTAAACAGTGCTTTCAATTCTTCAAAGAAGGAAAACCTAAACATGGAATTGAGGTGTGTTACCATGTTCCTCTGACAACCTGCTGTGGTAAGCAATCATACAAACCCTTCAGGGACTACAAAAATGAATTAGACCCCAACTCTCAGGATTATCTAAAAAAGCCAGAAAAAGAAAAGAAATATATGTGTACACAGCAAAAAATATATAAACATCCTACAAATATATAGGTTATCATTGACTGGTGAATACTATAAATGATATAGGAATCAAATGAAGAAGAGAATTTACTTTTGCCTGTAAGAAAAGAAAAAGGAATTGATACTCATGTCACATCTGACCACAATAATGAGGGGGATGAAGAATTCTGACAGATGAAGAGGTGACACGGAGCAATCAAGACATTCTAAGTAGACAGAATAGGCTGAACACAAGCAAGAAAAGGAAAGGCATGCGGTATTTCCGGATCAAGTAGGTTAACCCAGAGAACCTGATGTGTATTGTGGAGTCCTGTGAGGGAAAGCCAAACTGCAGTTTTTGGTCAGCACATAGAATGGTTAGCTGGAAAGATGAGTAAATACAATCCTAGTATTCAATGAGCATATATGAACATGGAAGCAGGAACCAGAGGGGATGGGTGGGGTTGGAAGAGACAAGGGAGAAAGATGGAAGAGGTAACACTGATGAAAATACTCATAAACTGCCAAGTTGAATCAAAACCCTTTGTACAACACACTTAAAGAGAATCAACATTTTTAAAGGAACCCTTAATGGGCAGGATAAGGAATTGAGATGTAAATTCTTAAGCAACAAGGGTGATTTAAGTGACTAAGATAGACAGATTCTTGAGGTCAAACTCATTGGCACCCACTGATCCTGGTATGTGAGATTCCAGTGGCCCTAACTCCAGCTTTGATCATCAAGATTTTTTACATGCTGCCATCATGAGTAACAAAGTCCATTCTATAATGAGCCTGCAAGATTCAGATAGGAGAAAATCAAGGTCACATTCCACATCTTGGGAGCTGTACAGCCCATGACAAGCCACTTAACTTCTTTATGTTATAGCTTCCTCATGTACACAATAGAGATATAATCACAATATCTAGCACAGGATCACTATGATGACCAAATAAAATAATAAAGCACTTTGGCCTGATGGCTGGGTTATAGTAAGTGATCAATAGTAACTGTTCATTTCCCCATTTTTGTTGCTGTTGAGGGTATAAAACTATGAGTCTACCATCCTTTGGTTCATATAGACTTCATGAATTCATAGGATAATAAATTTCACCATTAAGCTACTCTCTAAAAAGAATAGTTTGTCAAGATATGTGTTCCTCATGGAAGCTAAGATGTGTTTCCATGGCCACAGGGAACTAACGATTCCAATTCAGGAATACAAATTCTACTGACTTGAGATAGCAAGCTCCACAACAGAATTAAGTACTATCTTACAGTATTGGAACTTACAAAACATTGTGTTAAAACCCAAATCTCCTCTGTTTAATTCTCTGTGATGGCAAAGGTAACATCTCTTTACAGGAAAGGGACCATTTTTATAACGAGAAACGTAGCATCAACTTAAACCCCATGGAATTTCCTTATATGAAAGTCTTCAACAAATCCATAGAACATGAATATGTGAATATATCCAGGATAATGGGGAACGAATGTGAATGAGAAATCCAGAAACATAGATGAGAAATACACATAAGATAAATACATTCACTTATTTTTTTAAATTAATTTCACTTATTTATTTTGACACAGGTTCTAGTGTGCAGGCCAGACTGGTCTCTAACTCACAATCTTTCTGCCTCTGTCTTCTTAATGCTGAGATTACAGGTGTGAGTTAGAGTGCAGGCTTCCAAGACTTTCTCTCTTTTTCTTTCTCTCCTTTCTCTTTCTTTTACTGGGGCTTGAAGTCAGGACCTGGACACTGTCTCTTAGTATTTTACATTCTACGCTAGCACTCTACCCCTTGAGCCACAGCTCTGTATCTGGCTTTTTGGTGGTTAACTGGAGATATGAATTCTTACCTAGACTGGCTTTAAACCTTGATTCTCATATCTCAGCCCCCTGAGTAGTAATATAATTTTTTAATGATAACATTTGTTGCATTTATTGAATTAGCAAAGAGCACAAAGACTCTTCATTACAGATAAGGGTATAGGAGCCCTGATATAGCCAAGTCTTACTTCTCAAGTGGATGTACCTGTCAACGGGGAACCCATGTCAAAGCCTGAAAATGTATTTGTTATTCGGTCTCTGCATTTACCCTAAAGAAATAACCACCCACAGGAACTAAAATGTAATGAGCGCTTGAGGGTATGGCTTCTAAAACTTAAACTTGACTTTTAACTTAATTCCTAACAAACCATCCTCGGTTTTTGCAGTTGCTTTTTCATCACAATGGCAGCGTTGCATACTTGAAATAAGACATTATGTCTCACAAAGTCTAAATTAGTTATTCTTTGGTCCTTTGCAGAAAAAGGAAAAAAAAAAAAACATTTTCCCATCTTGATCTAGAAGAATAATAACTATCATGAGAAAACACTCTCCACCTATCGAGTGAGGTTTCCCAAAAATTAAGTATTACTCTATTTTGTTCAATTACAGACACAGAAAAACTGGAAGTACATTTGTCAAAAGGCAACATGATTCTGAGTGAGGGTAGTTACACCTTTTATTTTTCTTCTCTGAGTTTATAATTTCTGAATTTTAAAAAAGCTTAATGATGAACCATTTCTGTAGTAAAAAAAAATGGAAGAAAGAAACTAAGACGGAAAGGAGCTCTTCTCGTTGAGACACAAGAGACAACACATTAAAGGCAAAGCAAAATGAAAGGGCAATTATAATTGGGGAAAGGAATATGGATTGGCATTTTGCTCTTTGCTTTTTCTCGTCTTTTCTCACAGATAAGAATGTGAAAAGTGGGGAGAAGGGGAGGGAGACAGCAAGGAAGGGAAAATGATAACAGAATTGTTCCACGATGTGGAGAGCAGCCAAGATCAGTAACTCCTGAGATAAGTACCCAGGTGAAGCTTAGAGGCACCAACCCATCCGTGAACCCTGGAGTTACACAATTTAGCCAACATAAACAGAAGTCATGGGCCACAACATCCACCTCAAAGGCAACAGGAGATGACTTCAGGATGCGTAATTAACAAGTATGTCCACCAAACACTTATTTCTTATCGGATTGTGCCAAGTATGCACAAATACCACTGGGAAATGAGGTTATGTGGTCTTGTTCCCTATAACAATGCCTCATTCAGCACAGACCACATACGCACAGCATGTATTATAATGGAAATTTTAGCAGAAGTGAAAATCCTCCTCATCTATTGCTTTGACTGCATTCAGGTCTAAGCCCAACATGTTCACTTCTCATATTTGTGGTGATGAGGGTGGAAACAAACCTCCTGTGCTGTCAATCATACAGAAGCATAACATGTATAATTACATACAGGATGTAATCCTTGATAATAGTAATAAGCCATTATGCTGCAGGTTTATGTATTTACCTTTACCTTTTATAATTACTTTAGAAAGTGCTCCTACATGTTAAAAGAAAAAAGAAAAAAAAAACAGTTTACAGTGTTAGACTGGCTGGCTGGTAGTGACTTCATGCTTCTGGGTTTACCGTGTCTTCTTAAAACATCAAGAAGAAACCATGGCAAAGCCAAGCATGGTAGTGCATGCCTGTAACCACCAGTATGAGGAAGGCAAGGTGCAAGGTTGCAGGATCAAAGTCCAAGGCTGGCCTCAGACAACAACATAAGACTCTATATGAAAAATGAAAATCAAGTGAAAAGAAAAAAAGCACTGGAGGTGCAGCTCAAGTGGTAGATTTCTTACCTAGCAAGCACAAGCCCTGATACTATTTTAAAAGAGAGAGGGGGGAGTGGAGGGGGAAAGGGAGGGAGGGAGGGAGAGAGAGAAAGAGAGAGAGAGATCAGCCATGGTAAGTATGTGATCTTTGGTACCTCTAAATTTGCCTACATACAACCTAGAATGTCCTATCAGCAACAAAAAAACCTAACAACCCATTTTGCAGAATGTATCCTGCCGTTAAGTGATTCATGATGCAAAAAATAAAAGTGGCATCAAGGAGCAAGGGATATATTTTATTTTCTTATCAAGAGGAATCACAATGGGTTTTTAATTCAGCTACAAACTGGGGAGATGTGGTTACACTGCTCACTGGACCCCAAGGGCAAGGCAGTTTCAGAGGGGTGAACAGAGCTGTGTCTATAGTTAAGGGGTGGGGAGAGATCCTGTAGCTCTGTGCAGACATTTGGAGATTGGAGGAAAGGAAGCATGTGGGGGTGGGGGTGACATCAAATCAGCAAGGAGAGAAAAGAGGATTGCCCCAATCAGCACATGGAAGAGAAAGAGGCCAAGGACTCATGGGGTGAAGGGATGATGCTATTCCAGCTATGAAGATCCAGACAGCTTGCGCAGAAACTGGGGCCAAACCCAGTCTTGGTGCTCGCTAAGGTGCCATGAAATCATCTTTTTCAACACTACAATTTTGTGTAACGTGAACCAGTTCAATAGATGCCCCATGCACCAGTCCTAATGACTGCGGGGCTCCTGCAGCCCACAGAGCACAACGCTTCTTAGACGATGGATCTCTCCATAGGCTCCCAGTCTTTCTCTCCGCAGAACACATGCATTCAGCCCTTCCTGGCTTGGAGCCATGTGGGATGAAGGGAACTGGGTATGAGAAAGGGCTATCACTTTGTTTTTGGTTTGGTTTGGGCTGAGACTCCAGCAACAGATGGGGTGACATCTGAAGAGAGGTTCAGGGTTCAGCCCAGTCAAGGGTTTAAAGAACACCCTATGACATGGAGTTGGTCACACTCAAAGTCTGGAAGTGACCTCCTTTGAGGAGGAGCTTTACCACCACCATACCTGATCTGTAGCCCAGGGTTCTGCTCAGGTAGGTTTGAGTACCGGGCTCTAGAGCTGAAATCCTGTTCTGCCTCCTGGGAAGAAGGGCACAGGAAGCCAGATATGCACTGCACTCAGAGCTGGTTCCCTTTGCCATGTCTCTTAACCTATGTGAGCCTTGACCATTTCCAAAGCAGCCTAGATAACACCTTCTTTTGCACAAGTCTAATAGAGTCTTCCATTGCTCCCCACACGGGATTCTTTCCAGGACTTCTTTGGACTCAAACCAACTTGATGCCCAAGTCCCTTCTATAAAATGGCATCATATTGGCATATAACCTACATATGTTCTCCCGAGTTTTTTCAGGCATCTCCAGATTAGCTATAATATACGATATCATGTAGATGCCATGTTAATAGCTATCATAGTCTATTTTTGGGAATCATGACCAAGAAGAGCCTGCCCATGTTCAGTGCAGATGCATTCTTTCTCCTGAATATTTTGGATTTGAGAATGGCTGAATCTGCAGACTTGAAACTTACAGGTACTGAAGGCAACAATATGAGGGAAGAGTGCTGGTAGGAACTATGAAATGAGAGTCAACATTTTGTGGCAGAACCTGGTAGTACATGACTGTAGTCTCAGCATTTGAGCATCAGAGACAGGAATGTCACAAGTTCAAGATCAGCCTGGGCTAGGAACAACACTGTGTCTCAAAAAAAAACAAAAGTCCATATTTTCCCTAAACACATCAACAACCTGGGAGCATCTTACTTGTGAGGTTGTTGTATTAGCTGTCCCGCAGGAATGAGCAGAGGCAAGCAGCACCCAGCATGGTTGTCCTTTTCCTCCCGGGCCTTAAGAAAAGAGACTGGTCTGAGAACAAGAGACAGAGCAGCAACCCTGGCTTCTCACTTACAGTGGGGCCCCAGACTCCACTACCCAGCAGTCCCCTTCCTCACACATGAATGGGGAAGAACGGGTACCATGAGACAGTCCTGTCCCTTTCAGCAATCCCTATGCCCAGAGCCCTGGCACAAATGCCTGGCATAGTGCGGGTGCTGCCAAGTGAGGGCACTGCCTCCCTTCCAAGCAGAGACAGTCAGCCCGCCGGTAGCAGGTCTTCCTGAGATGCTTCAGGACACACAAACCAATGGTTTCCATGGCTCATTATGCTCCCTCACTCCTTTTCTTTTTACATATAAAAAGCAAACAAGCAAAAAATCTCATCCATAACATACTGTGACCCTTCAGTAAGGGACACAAACATACTGTCCAGGGGGTGAATGGCAGGACTTGGATATTATTTATGGCCCATGAGATGCGCTCTCGCTTCTCAGTGAACTCCTCTACTTGGCCACCAGTTAGCCCGCCACGGCTTCCTGGCAATAAATAAATCAGCACCCACCCCACGGAATCACCCGGGTCATCTGGCCCCTGGAAATACTGTCCCAATATGGACATTTTTGCAGATGCTCTTTCTGTATCCTCCAAATTCCCCAAACAGAGGCTGCAAAGTTCCCTGCAAAAAAATCCAGCAAGTAAATATTTTAGGCTCTGCTGATCATATGGACAGTGGCTGTCATCACTACTCAACTCCTACTTGGTAGCTCAAAAACCCATAGATAATTCATAAACAAATGGTGCAGCTATGTTTGAAGAAAACTTGGTGCACACACAGGGACATTTGAATTTCACAGGATTTTTACACATCATGAAGTATTCTTTCTCTCTCTCTCCCTCTCTCTCTCTCTCTCTTTCAAAATGGAGAACGCATTCTAAGCTTGAGGGCTACAATTCTGGCCTGGAGACAGGCAAGGAAGGTGCTAACCATGGTCTAAAAGTGGTCACGTGTCGTTGTCCACACATTTTCATTTTCAACTTCTGACCTCGCCTTCCTTCCCAGGCAGGCAGTGATATCCATAACTCCATTTAATGATGTCCATAACTCAGTTAAGGAAGGAAAAGTCTGTTCCCTACTCGTTTATTTACAGTGAGAATTTGTCATGTTTCCTTGGTGAGCTCCTCAAGGGAGCCAATCTGCCTTGGGTCACACTAGAAGCCGATGTCATGCTCTGTCCCTTGGTGCTGTCACTATGGTTTATGCAGTTTCATTGGCCACTCTGCAGAACCAATAAGCTCCTAGCACATGCCTGTCAACCCAAGGCTCATGCCATCAGCACGCGTTCTGATCATTATTGGCAGAGCATGTGGTGTTGACCACACTGACTAACCAGTCATGAGAAAGGTTGCTAACTCACTGATAAATTTTAGTAGCATTCATTTTTATACATTTTTTAACTAGTAAAAAAAAAATGATTGAAGACCTAGTCCTTGGAGGAAATCACTGTGAATTTATCAGCTTGGTAATTTGTCCTTGATGTCAAGGGCTTGTTTGTGCCCTCGTTTTCAGTCTCTGAAAGGATTCCCTTTCCCTGCCCTCTCAGAGACTTCAGCTAGAACAAACCAATGTACTACACTTAATTGGTTCTATGTCTTCCATGACAGATACAGGAAGGAAACTTAAAATGTCCCTTCCCTCTCTATATATAAAAAAGAGATAACTATTTCAAATTATTTTTCCTTTCTCAGTCTAAGACACACCATGTGGTTGGTAGAATAACAGCCCTTCAAAGATGACTGCCTTCCAAAGTTCCTAGTGTGGACACTTGAGACTCTGTGAGATGCTGCAAATGGGACTTTAGTTCTGGAGTGTCTGGTAGTCTCCATATAATTGCAGGGGTCCTGTAAGAAGGAGGCAGGAGGGTCAGAGTGAGGGGAGGTGTGATGATGGACACCAAGGATGGATGGCTAAGGGGTCATGTGTCGGGGAATGCAGGCAGCTTCTAAAAGCCGGGAAAGAGAAAGAACTGTATTTCCACACACACACACCCCGCACCCCCCAGAGCCTGCAGAGGGCATGCTGTGCTGCCAAAGCAGGTCAGACTTCTGGCTCTCCAGAACTCTACATTTGTTACTGGTAATTTGTTACAGCAGCTCCAAGAAACTCATACCTGCAGCTGCTGAGCTTGTGACAGTTAAGGAGACCAAGTAGTGTCTAAGGCCTCCATTGGACATCATCACTGCTAACCCTGAAGGTGAGGCAAATCTTACTCTTCCTGCATGCAAGGTCCCTAAA
Source organism: Perognathus longimembris pacificus (assembly GCF_023159225.1). NCBI lineage: Eukaryota > Metazoa > Chordata > Mammalia > Rodentia > Heteromyidae > Perognathus > Perognathus longimembris. Next base: position 27,350 of record NW_025961316.1, on the reverse strand, counting down.
GTCTGAAACTACTGCACATCGACCAGAGAGAGAGGTATAAAATGGAAGGTTGAAAGGGGTGAGTGGGCAGTCACAGAGCACTGTATTCAGAGACAAAAAGCATTACCCGAGAGGCCTGCAAATGATGATAGAAATGGAATGTGGCTTTATTTATAGCAAACCTGCCTCCCCTCTCAAGTATGTGACAGAAGAGCTGTTTTAAAGTTTTATTCCTCGAACTTGGCTTGCAGAACTTGGCTGCTTCTCAGAGCTGTGCTTTTGTATTACGCTTAAAAATATAAGCAGCAGCTCCATGGTTAAATTGTAGGCAGAGGTGATTACAGGCAGGCGAAACGCTGTGGGACATGGCATGAGGTTTAAATGTTATTCTTGTTTAGTTAGTTGCTTAAGAACAACAAATAGAGGATAAAATAGCAAACAATTTGGGAAGGTTCCAAGCGGAGAATTTCTGAGTACCCTGGCACCAACCAAGCTCTTAGGATAAGGGGTGGACGCGTTGCATAACTGGTCAGACACCAGTTTGGGGCTGTGGTTTCAAGACAGAAAGCAAAAGGGAACACTGGCCTCGCTCTTAGAAATCTCATTTTTCTTCTGTCCTGGATGATGCAGAACTGGTGCAACAAGCCAGGGAAGGCCAGTCCAGGTATGGAGAAGTCAACAACAAACTTGTCAGAAATACGAGGGATAAAGCATTGTCAGTCCGTGCATGCCTTTTGACCTCAGGGTCTTAAATCTTTCTATTAATAACAAGCATGAAGCTCAATAAGTAAATAAGGGCACATTATCCACTTCACAAAATGCCATGCAATCTTTTAAGTTGATGATAATCACAATGCATCATCTGGTACAGATCGCTACTTACAAGACAGATGACAAGAGAACATAAACTACTACATGCTCTTCATCAAGTGCCAGTGGCTCACACCTGTAATCCTAGCTACTCGGGAGTCTGAGATCTGAGGATTGTTGTTTTGAAGTGACTCTGGGTAAGACAGTCCATAAGACTATTATCTCCAGTTAATTACCAAAAAGCCAGAAGTGGAGCTGTGGCTCAAGTGATAGAGAGCCAACCTTGAGCACAAAACTGAAGGGACCATGCCCAGGCCCTGAGTTCAAGCCTTAGTACCAGCACAAAAATACAACAACAAAACCTACTTACTCTATGATTATCCACTAGGTTAATGTATTATATATACCACTAGCACAAAGACTAGGGGAAATGGACCAAAATGTTCATATCCATCATAATTATGTAGTAAGAATAAGCAAGATTTTCCCCCTCAACTTTATGCTTTCATTCTTTTGAGTTGAACTATTAATTTTAAAAAGGAAAACAAAGGTATTTTAAGCAAAGGAAAAGTCAAACTAGTTGGTAGAAAGTTCTGCTTTACTGATACCTTACCGCATGCTAGTAAAATCTGAAAGGCTTTATTCTGTCTGTGGTGGTGTCCTCATGTGAAGAATGAGGGTTTACACTGTAGTTCTATCACACCTGCCCTAGTACATGGTGCCAGCCTACAGCTCCCAGCCAGCCACTCCACAAGAAGCAAGAGCCAAGTCTCTACAGAGCACCATGTGGCTAAGCTATGATGGTTGGTGGGTAGATTTTGATTTCCCATATTTCCAACTTACAATGGGGTTGTTGGAACCTATGTTATAGTCAGAGAACCCCACCATAAGCTGAGGAGCACCTGTGTTATGAAATCCTTTGCTCATATAGGCTCCATCACCTGGAGTCATTTCTTGGCTCTTTTCCACTATTCTGGTAAGGTCCCTTTCCTATCAGGGCTGTTTATGTGGATGTAGTCCCTCTTGGAATAGCAAGTAAATAAATGCCATCTGTGTCTATGGCGACATTGTACTCCCATGTCATTCTCCTGCTACTTACCTTAGATACGAATCCTGGTGATTCGCCTTTGAGCCTGCTTTCTTATCCTCAGTTGAAAGGTAGTCACATGAATGCTGTGTTTTATAATGTACTGAAGTTTCCCTTTTGCCTCTTCATCTCTAATACTACCACCCCAGACCAATAAGATACCCAGGAAATATCTTTCTTAAAGTATTTACAAATCAAACTACCTTGTATAGACAAATTGTTCTTTCAAAGCCAATGTTTTGAGGTTCCACTGTTGCCAATACTAACTAGATTGTTTAGAATAACCGCCCTGCTGAGAACAACTAGAAAGACTAAAAAACACTATGGTAAGTAGGTTTGACGGCAGTGGAGAGACATCACCATAGTAAACATTAATTCTCAAGGTCTGAGAAAAGAAAACTAAGACTGAATTCATCAACTGTAGTTATTTTTCCTCCCAAGGACTTTTCCAGTTTCCTTCCTTTCTTTGTAGGAAAATTATAATCTTGACATCAATTTCTTAAGCAAAAGGCACAACTAAGATCTGAAGAGTTTACAGCAGTTCTGTGGAGCTGCATGGGAAATCGGAGAGCAGAATTCACCATAGAGGAAGGAGAGGCCTGAGAAGACACCTGGGGTTTTAGTTGGAACCAGAGAACTTCCTACAAGGAAGAAAGATGATTAATCCCTAATAAAAACTAAGCTCCAGCTCTACTTAATATCTTGTTTGATGAATGATATTCTATTTAGCTGCCTGACATTAAAAAAATTAAATCCTTTTGAGGAGTAAGATTATGCTCCTCTTATCTCTCCAAGGATAGTTTCATAAACAATGTCCAGAAATTAACAGGAAACTAGAAACCCAGAATAAAAGAAGAAAGAAATAGTTGAGAGAAACAAGAATTTTGAAGTATTGCATATGGACTTCATGATTTATGTGGATAATAAATTAAATGGAAAAATAGAGAATCTTGACAAGAAACTGGCAGCCATAAAGAAGAATTAAATGGAAATTTTACAAGTTAAAAAAAATAACAAAAGTTATAAATTCCAAGGGACCAGATTTAACCAGATTGTCTAATCTGTACAAAGAATTAGTGAACCAGAGGATAAATCCGTAGATGATATTTACATTGGAACACAAAATAACAAATAGATTGAAAACACAAAAATAAACAGAAGAAATATATGAAATCCAGAAAGAAAAGAAAACATCATAATAAAAGTAGACCACCAAGAAGACTGAAGAAACTAGGTATAAACAATATTTAGGAGCTAGTGGCTGAGGCATTTTCAAGAACCAACCAAATCAAAAGAGCTTTAAGCTCAAAGGGAAATAAATGTAAAAACAAAACCATGACTCATAATAAAATTCCAAATACCAAAGTAAAAGAAAGCCTTCACTTTCCCTTTCAACCAGAGGACAGAAGAAGAGCTTATAGTTCAAAGAGCAACAGTAAACTCATGGCTAACCTCTCTCCTATCTGCCCCCTCCTCCCAAAACAATTGGTGCCAAGAAAAAGGACCATCATCAAAGTGTGTCAAGAAGCAGTGACAGTCCAGAATTCCATGTTCAGAGAAAACACTCTTCAAAACTTGATGATGGAACCAAGACATTTTAGACAAACAAAAACAGAGAAAATGTATATTCAGTAGATCTGTACTAAAAAAAATTCTAAAGGTGGCTCTTCAGACAAAAGAAAAATGATCTCAGATGCAAGAGAGATGCAGGAAAAGAATGATTGGGGGAAAGACAACTTGAGAGAACCCCCATAACCAGTTTATTTAACAAGTAAAGCAAAAATGTTATTTTTAAATGACCAAATCAAGCTGGGCACCCGTGGCTCAAGCCTGTAATCCTAGCTACTCAGGAGGCTGAGATCTGAGGATTGAGGTTCAAAGCCAGCCTGGGAAGGAAAGTCCATGAGACTCTTTATCTCCAATTAACCACCAGAAAACTGGAAGTGGCACTGTGGCTCAAGTGGTAGAGTGCTAGAGCGCAGGGACAGTGCCCGGCCCAAAGTTCAAGTCCCATGACAAACATCAAACAAACAAAAAACCCAAATCACTGGGTACCAGTGACTCATACTAGCTACTTGGATGTCAGAGATCTGGAGAATCAAAACCAACTCCAAGAAGAAAAAGTTCGTGAGACTCCATCTCTAAGATAACCAGCAAAAAGCCAGGCTGGAGACATGGTTCAAAGTGTAGAGTCCCCCTGCCCCCTATATCCCCAATTGTGATCAAGAAAACTAAGCGAGAGAATAAGGCCTTGAGTTTAAACACTGAGTTTAAGCACTAGTACCAAAAAATATATTTTATAGGGCTTTAAAGAGACAACATTCACTCTAACTATATCCCAGAACATCTGTAGCCATTTTCTTTTTCAAGTGAATTATTACCTCCACCAGACCAGAAAGCCGGTAAGCTGTGATGCCATTCCAGATAAGAATCTTATTCCACTGTAATTCTGTAACTGCTTTTCTTTCAAGGGACATTTGATTTATTTCTAGTCTCCAGATATGATTATCACAGTGTGGTCAATATTCTAGCCAAAAGAGCCTCTGTCTACTTCTGTATCTTGGCATATGATGTTTTCAGTTCCTTCACTGGAGTGCATGTTAAGAACTGAGATTACTGATCAGAAGCCTTGATACTTTTTTAAAATTATATTTTATTATCTTTAAGTAATTGTACAAAGAATTAATTTGTATGGGCGACCTAACAATCTTTTTAAGGTATATTCCTATTCTCTCATGATCTTAAAACTTATTTGTTTTCCTTTTACGAATACAAACTGTACTTAGGAACCATGGCCATTCATATGCTCTATGGCATGAAAATTCTATAAGCAGTTGTCCACAGTGATATAGATGATCTTCCAGAATGCAAATCTTATGCTCTTCTAAATGAAAAGAGGAGGAAAACTGGGGAGAGGAAGTGAAGTCGTAAACACACCAAGGCTTTTCCAATTAAAAGGCAACACTCTGAAGCTTTGCATACTAAAAGCCACACTGGGCTCTTCCTCATTGCTAAAACTAGCATCCTTTTCATCCATGGACACCAATTCCACAGGGCTTGCCTGTGCTTTGTCTTATACCAACCATGCAAATGTGATGGGAAGTTTCTCTCATAGCCTGCCTAATCCTGGAAGGAAAGGGAAAACAGAACATATTTTTTCCTCCTCCCAAGGCAATTAAAAAAAAAAAAAGCTTAAAAAGATGTAACGAAAAAAAATAGCTTAAAACACAGACTGAACAATTAAGCTAGCTACTCCAAACATCCTCTGAATCTAGTCCTTGGGAATTTAATTTAATGTGAAGAAAAAAGGGAGAAAGAGAAGAATGAAAGAAAGAAAATGAACTCTAAATATTTAAGACCTAAAAAAAGCATTTGTTTTAAACATTCTGACAACTGTTTTGGAAGTCGTCTCACAGTTAACTTTGTAAAGAAAAGTAAAAAGAGACAAAGGAGACTATAAAAGAATAGGTATATTTATCCTCTTAATATTTATTTACTTATTTCTTCTTGTGCAGGTCCTGGGGCTTGAACTCAGAACTTGAGTGCTGCTCCTAAGCTTGTGTGTTCAAGGTTAGCACTCTATCGCTTGAGTCACAGCTCCACTTCCTGCTTTTCCGTGGTTAATTGGAGATAAGAGTCTTATGGATTTCCTGTCTGGGCTGGTTTTGAACCATAGTCCTCAGATCTCAGCCTCCTGTATAGCTAGTATTACAGGCACTGGGAAATTTTTTTTCTGATCATGAAATTCCTCAAATGTGTCAACTGAAGAATATTTTAGAGTTTACTCAGCCTACCCAGCCTTGCTGGTGATAAAATTGAACCTAATGAACAATATAGATAGCCAGATAGGCTAATAGTACAATCATCTCACCAAAACCTCCGTGAAGGGAGTAGAGCACCAGGAAGTGCTACACATGCATGATTCAAAACTTTGTCACTGAAGTTTTTTTTGTTGGCCAGTCCTGGGCCTTGGACTCATGGCCTGAGCACTGTCCCTGGCTTCCTTTTGCTCAAGGCTAGCACTCTGCCACTTGAGCCACAGCGCCACTTCTGGCCATTTTCTGTATATGTGTTGCTGGGGAATTGAACCCGAGGCAAGCACTCTTGCCACTAGGCCATATCCCCAGCCCTGAAGTTTTTTTTTTGTTTGTTTGTTTTTGCCAGTCCTGGGGCTTGGACTCAGGGCCTGAGCACTGTCCCTGGGTTCTTTTTGCTCAAGGCTAGCACTCTACCACTTGAGCCACAGTGCCACTTCTGGCTATTTCTGTTGGGATCCATCATTCCCCTTGATGGAAGGGGCTTGATGCACCTCCCCCAGCCCTGGGGAATGCGGCCTTTCTACCCCCTCTGGATTGGAATCCAGAGGAACCGGTTGGGCAAACAGGCCCCCAACCTCCTAGCCAGCCTGGCGCCTACCAACCCCGCCCTGGTTCGGCGTGCTCGAGTGACATTAGCCCTTGGGGGTCAGGTGATACCTTTCAGCCTATCGACATCCTGGCCAAACCCCTCCCTCAGAATCATCTCCCCTTGTCCTTCTCTTAATAAAGTCAGTTCGCTCTAAGAAGCTGGCCCTGTTGCATATGTTCGCCAGACTTCTAGGGTAAGGAGGCAATCACTTATCTGCGGCAGATCCTGTGCATGTCAGGTCGGAGCTGACCCCCGTTCCACTCTAACTTACCTGCAGGTCGGGTGATTAGGGGAGAGGGTGAGAAAGGAGGGTGGAAAGAAAGAAGGAAGAGTCCGAGCCGGGAGGGGCAAAAAAAAACCCAACATTGTGGCGCCCACGTGGGTTGCACGAATCCACACGAGGAAGCCCGGCTCCCATCCGACCCTGATGAAAACAGGTTGGAAATCCTGAGACACGTGATCTTCCCACCACAGGTAAGAGGATGGGACAAGTCCAGAGTCGGCGAAACAGTTTGCCCCTTAAAATCCTAAAGTTCACCCTCCAAAATGCGGGGATTAATGTCTCAGAGCCCTGCGCCATACGAATTTGGGAGGAATCGACCCACAGGGTCTCGTGGCTAACTTGAGCCAACCCACTCTCGTGGGAAACTTGGGACCGACTAGAGCGGGAATTACAAACGGCACAATGGGGAGGAAAACTCCCACTGCGAGCCATTAAGACTCTCAAGGCTTGCCTCTCTTGGGACCTGGGTGGGGAGTCCCTGGATTCAGGAGAAGGAAGCCAGAGGGAATTATGATCTGGAGCGGGCCATGATGCCCCACTCTGAGAGCCCCTGGGACAAACGCATGTTTGGTCCCCGTGACCCCAAGCCGCGGCCGCCGGGAGAGGAGCAGAGCAGCTGCAGGCTTGCTACCCCTCCCCCATGGGAGGCTCAGTTTGGCTCTATACATATGCAGATTTCGGCAGCCCTGAGCAGCCGCTTTTCTGCTGCTTTTCCGCCAGCCGTGGCAGTGACGACTGCGGCTGCAGCGCCCTGGAGCAAAAACAAAAAAAAAGAAATGGCCTGGCCAATTTTAAATTCAGAGGCCTTCATGGGAGTTGCAGGAAACTACAGATTTCCATTAGTTCTGGAGGATGGTTCTTGAGAGAGGCGGGCCGAACGCGCCCTGGGCAAAACATCTACTTTACGGCCTGACTTTCAGATTCCCCACCAACCAAGGCAATAAACAGCCTGAAGCCCCTTGCTGGGCAGTCCCCATTGCCCCCGAGATAAGGCCAGAGACAGTAATCATGATATTTGGAAAGAAGTTCCGATTCTTAATTGATACAGGAGCAGATCAGACCATATGCATTTAAATGGACAACATTATTGGATCAGCAGATGTTCAAGAGCTAGACTTGGCCTATAGCAAGGCACAAACACTCCTTCAAAGAGGAGGACTACGTATAGCCAGTGACAAGGTTCAGAAAGTATACCCCTTTAAGATCTTGGGGGCAGAGCTTAAACTAGACTCTGTATGCCCACTCAAGCCCCAGCTATCCTTCCAGGCAACTTATACTCTGGTGGAGATGCAAAGACTGTTAGGTAAAATTAATTGGCTGCTTTTCTCTAAGATAGATTGCACTGACCCATGTTAAACAGCCAATGAGCCTGTTCTCTGATAGTCTGTATGTGGTTAATTTGCTACCCAACCTGGTATGTTCATATATCAAATTGGATGAAAACCCAATCACTCCTCTGATGATCCAAATCAGGTCTCTGCTAAAAGAGCGGAGTGAGCCTATATTTTTACAGCACCTTCGCGGACACCAAGGGCTGCCTGGGGACCTGACACAAGGTAATCATATGGCTGACCAGCTGGCTACTAATGGAACCATCATAGCTCTGACCATTGTACAACCTCAAAATCTCCAAATGGCCAAAGGACTTCATGAGCGTACTCACTTAAATTGGAGAGGGTTACATCAGAGATTTACTTCAATTCCTATAAAAGACTTAAAAAAGATTATAAGGGCTTGCAAATCGTGTATGCCTTTCGTGCAAGTCCCTCCCCTACAATCTCCAGGGGTGAACCCAAGAGGACACATGCTGTGGCACGTGTTGGGCCTCTCTCCATACTGGAGAAAGAGCACGGCATGCTGAAAGCCACTTCTTACAATGTTTTGCTATCCTAGGACTGCCTTTACAGGTTAAAAGAGATAATGGACCTTGTTTCCCCAGTAAGCCTTTACAGGCATTTTTCCAAATGTGGAATATTAAACATACCACTGGAATACCTTATAACCCAAAGGGTCAAGCCATAATTGAGAGGCATAATAAGACCCTGAAGGATCAATTATTAAAACAAAAAGGGGGGGGAAGCCCCCATGACCAGCTGAGGACAGCGATGTTTACATTGAATATTTTAAATTTCTCTAAGGACCAACCTCTGTCGGCTTTCCAGAGACACTGGTCAAGCCAAACACCCTACTAAAAAGTGGAGGTCCGGTGGAAGGATCCTCTGACAGGGAAGTGGTGTGTGCCCCAGACCCACTTATCAGTGCCAGAAGAGGTTTCGCCTATGTTTTCCCCACTGGGGAACTGAATCAAATCTGGATACCTGCTAGAGATGTAAAATATTGTCCATCAGAATGACCACCCAAGGGCACCTGCCCTTGAGGGATGTCTCCCCTTGTTTCCTCTCAGGAAAGCAAAGACCGAGGTGGAAGTTTCTAAGGAGAAACGGGAAAGCCTGCCTGCACCAGCGATGGACCCAGTGTCGGCCCTGTTGCTTCCCTGGACCCTGCCTGATGCCCTTTGGAGTAACGTTTGCTGTGGCAGCGAGGCCCACAGCCTTGCACAAGGACCAAAGGGAAATGTTGCACGGTTGTTCCTCCCTTCGCTACCCCCTTTGCTGCTTATCTCAGGGGTCTCCATTGGAGGGAAATAGGAGCTAAAGGACTTGGACACTTTAATGTTTTATGATAAATGTTTATAATAAGCAAGGGATTGGCACCTTGCTGCAATGTTTACTATGAAGTGTTTACTAACCTCAGTTGTTAAGTTACCAGCACCCTGGCTGCCACATCGCCAGGAACTGAACCTGCCCCTCTACCTCACCATCGAGGGAAGGAAGAGCCATCTGTGCTACCTTGAGCGACACCGGACTGGACTAGAATTCCTCTGTTTTCCATGGACTGACCCAGATAAGAGACCCTCCATTGCCTTGTGCCTATGTTGTAATTGCTCATGTGTTACAGTTGTTCATGTTTGCATTTGCCTTGTATTACGATTGCTTATGCTCATGTCTGCTTTATGCTCCCATTTACATTATGTTTACATTGGGTCTCTTATTGTAAGCGATGGGCCAGAGATGTCTAGGTACCAAGCAGCCTTTGGCCTTCTAGCCATATAGGAACCCCATGAGGCTTGTCACTCGGCCCCTAGGACCTGCTGCTCACTAAGGTCCGCTGGCATGAGAGAAAATTATAAGGGCTTTCTTTCAAGTGCCAATCCCACTCTCCCCAAGGCCTCTCATCGGGCCCGCCAGCCCGGCAGGAAGGTCACCCTGAAGACCTAGGGCATTAGCCCAAGACGGGTAAGACTTGCCTTGGGGGGGGCAAACTAAGACACAGCACGCTATCAAGTAGGGCGCCTCCTGCTGTTCGAGAAAAATAAATAAATATAAAAGAGGCAGATGTTGGGATCCATCTTTCCCCTTGATGGAAGGGGCTTGATGCACCTCCCCCAGCCCTGGGGAATGCGGCCTTTCTACCCCCTCTGGATTGGAATCCAGAGGAACCGGTTGGGCAAACAGCCCCCCAACCTCCTAGCCAGCCTGGCGCCTACCAACCCCGCCCTGGTTCGGCGCGCTCGAGTGACGTTAGCCCTTGGGGGTCAGGTGATACCTTTCAGCCTATCGACATCCTGGCCAAACCCCTCCCTCGGAATCATCTCCCCTTGTCCTTCTCTTAATAAAGTCAGTTCGCTCTAAGAAGCTGGCCCTGTTGCATATGTTCCCCAGACTTCTAGCATAAGGAGGCGATCACATATCTGCGGCAGATCCCATGCACGTCAGGTCGGAGCTGACCCCCCATTCCACTCTTCCACTCTAACTTACCTGCAGGTCGGGTGATTAGGGGAGAGGGCGAGAAAGGAGGGTGGAAAGAAAGAAGGAAGAGTCCGAGCCGGGAGGGGCAAAAACCCCAACAATTTCTGTTTATGTGGTGCAGAAGAATCGAACTCAGGGCTTCATGCATGCTAGACAAGTACTCTGCGGCTAAGCCACATTCCCAGCCCCACTGGAGACTTTTTGAGAACTCTAAAGTATAATAACTGAATAAAAAGACCTCCTGTTCTTCTCTCATCCCAAATTCTTTCTAGAGCTCTCTAAGTCAACACATCCTATTGATCCTATCTCCTGCCATCTCTCAAGCATAACCTCCCTCTTAGATTCCCAGTACCACCCAAGAGGACCACGCGTCCCAGGGTTTCCAGCCCAATTTCGTGAGGGTTGGTCGGGAGCCGGACTTGCTCGCGTGGGTTCATGAAACCACGTGGGCGCCAAAATGTCAGGCTCGTGTCGCCTCTCCCGGCGTGGGGATCAAGGCTCAGCTAGGTTTCTCGCCACCCCCTTTTCTCGTCCTCTCTCCTGGACACCCGGCCGGCAGATAGCCAGGATGGGATGGAGGGGTCAGGGCCAACCTCACTTGCACGCGGCCTAACGAGAACGCATGCCCCCCTCCTTACCGGTAAATAAAGCCAGGCGTATGCGAGTCTCAGAGAAAGCTTCCAGAGCAATCTGATTTATTAAGGCGGGTGTAAAGGGAATTGATAGCGAGAGAAGGCGATAGGCCAGGACGCCTATAGGCTGAGAGCTGTCACATGACCCCCTTGAGCTAACGTCACTCAAAAGCGCCAAGCCAGGGCGAGACTGGGAGGCACCTGGGCTGGCGAGAGAGTTGGGGGCTGGGTGCAAAGCCGGTTCTTCTGGTTCCAGACCCAGAGGACCGTAGCCTCCTTCCGCATTCCCCTAGGGCTGGGGGAGGGGCATCAAGTCCCCCGTCAAGTCCATAAAGCTGGACCCCAACACATATTGTTTGTCCACATCAAATTTCTAAAACATCTCCAAACTGCTTTCCAGTCTATGATCCTACCATTTCTGGTACCACATTCCTATTGAATCTCTTCTCCAGTGTGAAGCACCTCTGATCACCACATTGGCTTCCCCACCACCAATCAATCCTATTCTCCCCACTGAGCTGAGGGTTTCTCTGTCTTAAGTCCTTTCACCAAGAGTTTTCCTTTGGAAGGAAAACAGGGCTTCAGAGGTTTCCCTTTGTGTGTGAGATAACTTGCACAAGTTAAGAGCTTTTCCAATAGACAGATGGCACATGGGGTACAAGATAATTCAAGAAAGATTTATTTCCAAAAGAGCTAAGTATAAATAGGTAGCAAAACAGACAAGGACAGTAAAGGAATAGGAACCAGGACTAAACTTTCACAATAGCCCACATTGCTTCCTGGATGCCCTCTCCCAGTATTGGTGACCTTTGTGTTAATCCTTCATGTTGGGTGAGAGCTGAGTAAGAGTGACTTGTTTCTAACAAAAGAGATGCGTTGTCCTGTTATAAAGGACTGAGACTCTGTGATATAATACATGTACTGGTTAGGCTTTTGACTTATTTGTTACAGAGCAATAGATGAGAATGACTGGAACTATCCCAAACATCCAAGTGTATGTGTAGAGGTGAAGGGAGGCATCAGGACTCTGAAGAAGAAAGGCAATGACTGACAGCAGTGTCAGTATGAGGCTTTGTAGAGACAGCCAAGAGAGAAAATACCTGAGTTTCCTATTCTCTTTCCCTCCCTTTTCTCCCCAGGTTCCTGTGGACCAAGCTCATGAGGAAGCTAGAAATCACAGGAGCCCCACAAATGGTGCCCAAATGGCTCAACCTTTGGGGGGAGGGGGAAGGATGGAGTGATGTCCAGAGGTAGAGTGGGCATGGAGGCACAAAAGGCAGATACCTGTAGATGTCCAAATTCATGTCAAATTCCTTGACATGATGCATTAAGTCCTTTGTCGCCTGGCCCAAATCTACCTAGCATCTATCTTTGTCTCAACTCTTCATCACAGAAATCCAGATCCATGAAAACTGCCACTCAGACTTTGCAAAACTCAGTCTCTCCTATATCCCCCCCCCCTGCCTTTTTTCCACCAGACTAGTTACTGCTCATCTTTTAAGAATGAAAAAGGCAGACACCAAATCCTTGTCCTCTCCTTGTACGGACTATCTGACTGTCTACCTCCTCCCAGAACTCATCCATTTGCCTCTATCAAAACAAACTGTCCCATAACCCTGGGCTCCCTGTGGACTTACAGACCCACTGAGGACTCAATCTTCATCTTACCACATCTGGCACACACGTGACAATCAATAAACAGTTGCTGGTTTGTGGCTTTGAATCTTCATGATACTTTGTTCATGTTTACAGGTTCCTAGTGCTGTCTTTTATGAATTTCAGAACATCATCTCCCATCTTTCTTCATAGACCTGCCTCTCCCAGGATACAACACTGAAACAGCAATGGTTACTTTTTGGAAGTATGCCTAAATCAGTTTCTGCCCAGAATTTCAATGGTCCTTGGTCTTTAGGAAAAATGAACTTGGGGTAGCACAGCAACGTAAAGACTAGAATCAAATCCCAGAAGAAAAGGAATCAGTAATTAATAAGTGCATACAAAGTACTTGGTACTTTCTTCCTGTACAATCTCTAATTTATTCAGTGACTATGTGTATTATTGACAATGTACAGTGCTGTTTTCTGAATACTGTTCCTGATGCCTGTGTAGCGCATAATTATAGGCAGGCATGCATGGCTCATGCTTGTCATCCTAGCTACACAGAAGGCTGAGCTCTGGAGGATCATAGTTCAAAGCCAGCCCAGGCAGAAAACTCCATAAGATTCTATTGCCAATTAGCTAGAAAATTTTAAAAAATTAAAAAAAGTCAGACTGGAAGTGTGGCTTGAGTAAAGCATCAGTCATGAGCAAGAAAGCTAAGCAGGAGCAAGGACCCTAAATTCAAGCCCCAGAACTGGTAAAAATAAATAATATCATATACCCATATATTTATATATGAATTGTATATATATATATATATATGTGTGTGTACATACAATTTTAATTGTAAAATAAATGTCATGAATGTTATTAGTAAGCTAGAGAAAGAAGGTACCACCAAGAAATATCTAATTTAACATTTTACTATTGAATGCTAGAGTCATTACAATTAAAATGGTTTTTTTTCTGATGCCTGACTAAATTTGAGTTAGTCTCAATCCAATATAATCATCTACAGTTGTCTAAGATATTTTTATAAAGGTTCAGGAGAAACTTAAACATGAATATAGTCTGGCAGTATTACTTTGATACCAGGTATCAACTTTGAAAGACTCAAATTTTACGGAATAAAAACAAATAACTACACAGCTATTTTGCACAATATTTCAGTCAATTCCTTCACTTTACAAAAGAGAGTAAATTCTAAATTATATGATATTTCTTGGGTTGGGCTGGCAGTATAAAGAATGTGTACTTTATTCTTCACACATCACATGGACACAATGTGTGTGTGTGATATGTTTAAAAGTACTTTGTAACTGGGAGGTTAGGAAGGAAAGAAAGAAGGAGGGAGAAAGACAAAAGAAGAGTCAGAGTCAATAAGATGATGTTTCCCATCCTGAAACCCAAAGCAGTAAGAACCAAAACTGGGCCCAGCCCCCAATGCCCTCAGCTTCTGGTAGCATCTTCCATCCCAATCTACTGCCTCCAGACCCCAGATGAAGTCAAATTAAGCTACATTTTTTTTCCATTGGCTCTCATTTACCCAGAGTTCGAATAAGTCAAGTCACTAGCCTAATTGGGATGTGTCTAGAAACATTGGTATGGTGGCTGATCTTGATTATCAACTTGAGATACACCCCTCCCCAAGAAATTAGGAAAAGACATCTAGATGTGTTCTATGAGGAAAATTTCCAGAGATGATTAGATCCTGAGGGCTTTGACCTAATCAATGGCTTAATCTATTAGTGGATTCAAAATCTGAGTCAACCATTGAGAGGTAGTGGAAGGTAGGATGTAGTTGGAGGATGTGGGTCACTGGGGGTGTGCCTTTGAAGATTATGTCTTGGCCTGGCCCCTACCTGTTACCCATCTTGGTTTCCGGCCTGCCATGTTTCCTCTTCCATGCCCTTCCCCCACGTTCTGCTTTGCTATGGGCCTAAAGGCAATGGAGCCATCAACTATCAAACCTCTGAAAGCATAAGCTAGTAAAAAATAGTTCCTCCTTTAAATTGTTTCTCTGAGGTATTTGTATATAAATATGTGTGTATGCTACTCTTCTTTTAAAAACAGAAAATTGTAGCTCTAAAAGAAAGTAGGCAAAAGGTAACATGTTTTCTCTCGTATGTGGAAGCTAGAATAAGTTTACAAATATGTAAGTAAGTACCTTGGGAGGTATGCAAGTCAATTCAAAATTTATTAATAGAAATACAGTCAATTCAGGGGAGAACACCACAGTGAAATTCCTTAGAAAGGCCAAATCAAAGGTCAACAAAATAAACAGTAGGAAATGGGTACTAGGAAGGGATAGCATGGGGTCTAGGGGAGAGAGGTAGATGAATGAAGAAAAGAAGGAGGATAAAATGCAGTAAAACAAACCCAAGGCATATCCTACAAAACTAAGAAAAGTGAGGGAAGGGGAGTTAGGAGGGAAGGGTGAGAAAGTTCAGAGGGGTTGACAAGGATCAAGATGCACTGTATTCATAAACTGCTTTGCTTAATGGCAACTCCTTGGTGCAACTACTTGGTGACAATTTTAAAAAGTAAACATTTTAGAAAAGCTTTACCAAAGACAAAAGAGCACTGGAGCATACAATGAAACATTAGCATGACAAATATAAGTGGACCTATACCAAGTCCTCAGGAATAGGCACGTGAGCCAAATTCCTTTCCTAATACATGCATTGACTTAGCTCAGTCAGTAGGTGTTGAGCTTCAGCACTGTGGCCACAGTATCCTGAGGCTGATAATAAGGTGACCTACCTGCCTGGATGCTGAATACCAACTAGAGGCCAGGAAGCTCCAGGCACACAGTCATAGCTTCACTAAGAAATACTAACCTAGCTAACCTACCTACGTATCTTTTCCATACCTCATATTTTTCATCTACAAATTAAAGAGTTTAGACTAGAAAATCTCTAAGAGAAAGTTACCAGAATCCCTTCATTCCAGCACTAGTACCAGAGCTTGGTTTTTCTACATCATGAGAGATGAACACACAGTTAGGAAATGAAAGATCCAATTCAAAACACCAATTTCCCCATCACTTTACTAGGTCTAGATAGTGTAAAAGCTCTTCCAGTTTAATTGGGTAGCAAGTTGTTCTGAGAACATCCTGAAATTCAGAATCCAAGGGCCCATCCCAGACCTATTAAACAAAAGTATCTTGGAGAAGGTGTGCTTTGAGGATTGGCATTTTGGTAACACACCCTGCACGATCTTACATATAGCCAGGTTTGGATATCAGCATGACACTGGCCAATTCAATAATCCAGAATGCTGAGGATCCCAGAATATAAAGAAGGTTTAACAGGTCTGACTCCATTCTTGAATAATTAAGGTTCTCTTTTAAATAGATCTGTAATGTGACCAGTGCACTCCTCATACACACCTCTAATCCAAAATGTGAATATGAAGGTTGGAAAGCTAAATTAGAAAGGATGTTGAACTCAATAAATAAATCATGCCTTGGGAAAGTACATTTTTTTATAGTTAATGACATAAAAAGGAATGTTCTGGAAAGTTTGGGCTTGTAAAACACACCCTTCATTCTTCCTGTGTTGGAAGACCTAAGAGCAATGTTTTTCAGACATTGTTGAAAAAGGGAGGTCACTGAATGTCTTACCACAGAAAAATGAGACAAAATGAGACAAAAAATGAGACAAAGAACAATGATAATTGCTCTGATCTGATTATATGCAATGTGTACATATATCAAAGCATTACAGTGCATCCCATCCATATAGGTGACATTCAAAAATAAGAACAATGCAAGTCACATTATGAGCATAACCATTCCACTCAGGAGTTGGCTCCATGCTTTAGTTCTCTAAATTTGGCTGTTCAAGCATAAGCATCTCTATCTAAATAAGACAGCCCAAGCAAAAATTTCACACTGCAAATGCCTGTGACCAGAGAAACAACAAAAACAAGAGAAAGAAAACAAAAATAAAGTATAATTTACTAAAATGTACATTTTAGCCATACATATCTAGGAGAAGGTTTGGCTTATGTCTAATGAATAAATAATTGAATAACTAATTACATAAAAGGACATCCATAGGAAATACTTTGAACTGACATTCCCATCAAGGGTCACCATTTGCTGACCACATCCCATGAGGGTTCAATTCTTGGCATAGCCAAAGGCTGAGTACAGAGAGGAGAAAACTAATTGTCCTCTAGTTCAAGCATGCCTGTGGTTAACGTAGGTTAACATTGGTTTTAAATGACCCAAGGCCCAAGGCCCATGCTGTACAGTTAGTGTACATTTTTTTCTAATTGGCTAAACAGATTTAATTAATTCCTTTTAGACATTAAGATAGTAAATTATAAGAATATACACTGACGTGAATGTGTCACAGGAACATAATACATTTCTGTACCCATGTTATTACTCTGAAAAACCACAATGGCAAAGTTTGTTTCTAAATTAAATGGAGAGAGAGAGAAGCAGAGACAGAAAGATAGGAAAGAGAAAAAGAAAGAGAAAGGGGGGAGGAGAGAAAAATAAATTTCCCTCTTAACAATTAAAAAATAAAACTTAAGTTCTAACAAACCCCACTGGACAGTGTTCTTCAACCTAACAGCAGATGGTCTAGTAGAAATGTGTTTAGATGGCACTAACCTTTACATGTCCTATTAACCATTAGTAATCCATGCATTTATAGTACAAAGGAAAAAACATATATATTCTCTTTTATCTTACAGAGACAACTCACTATATGAACTTACTTTGGTCAACTTATTAACAGTACCAAGATTTATATATCTTATAATTTATTTCTTTTCCAAGTGTCCTTGTCTCTGAAAGAACCAAGGATAAAGATAAAGATAGTGTTCATTGTGGATTACATGATCAGATGCCCCATTCATTTGATCTAAATAAATAATCCTCCCCCCTGGTTTTTCTTTTCTTCTTTTTACACTTTTTATTTTGATTTTTGTTAGCTGTACAAAGGGGTTCCATTCAATAAGTCAGATTTTTCTTCTGATACATGAAAAAAATGGACATTTATCCAAGTTAATTAGTGCAAAGTCATATTGACAGCACATGGTAGAGTTGCAATTTTTCTGAGGTGGAGAGGTTTGGATTCAGAGACCTGTTCAGCTTCTTTGCTTGCTTAGCTGGTCCTCAACCAGTTGAACCATGCCTCCAGCCTTGTTTATTTGCTGTTTTGGAAATTGAGTCTTTCAAACTTTTCAGCCCAGGCTGGCTTCAAACTGCTTCCCTGCAGATCTCAGCCTCCTGAAAGGCTAGGATTACATGCCTGAACCAGTTCCCCTTTGCTTTTAGTTCTTTCACAGACAGGCCCTCATGTCTTCACCTGGGCTACTCTTGGAATGGGATCCTCCTATCCTTGCCTTTCTCATAGCTGGGTAATGAGCCACCATGCCCAGCCTGTTTATTGAAAATGGATCTCACTAACTTTTTGCCTGAGCTCAATCCTCCTGAACTTTGCTCACTGAATAGCTTCAATTATGCCTGACCTGTAGTTGAAATCTTAACCTAGGTCCACATCCAAATCTCACATTCTGCTAGACTACCACAGGGTCTTCCAGTGCGGGATGAAACCGTGATGAAAAAGTGTTTTCTATTATTCTATATGATTCGCCAATTATTAGCCCTGTTAAATCTATTGTTTCTTTGCTACAATTTAATAAGCATCTCTTAATAATAGGCTAGCTCATCATTCTTTTGCAAAGTAAAAAATAACAGAGTCTTAGACACAAACCAAGAATAACATAAGAATTCTACATTTACAAAGAAAAGAAAAAAAACACATTGATTATATAACACATATTGATATTATAACACATATTGATTAGTACAAAAATGCAGTGGGATATCATCGTTGTACTTAATATACACTGAACCCAGGGTTGCAGAATGTACCAAACCAGCAGAGTAGTCAAATACTTAGTGAAATGAACAAACATTAACCCCATTCCTTATTAATAGGTAACATCATTAGGTTAATTTTCATGAGTATTTAATGTAATTACTACCTCAATATCCATATGTGCAAAAATAAATTCAGGTGCCCTGTTTCTGTTTCCTTCCTTTAAAACATTCTTCTTCAACATGATCCTATCTGAGTTACAATGATAACATCTTTTTTCACCCAAGGTCAAACTCCAGTTATCTTTTGGCCCCCAACTTGCCTCCTAATTCCATAATAATTCAGTTTTCAAGTCGTTATTAATTCAGACCTATCACTTCCTCTCATGAGTCCCTCTCCATCCTGAAGGGCACTGCTTTAGCAAGTGCCCCTCCCCCACTTTACAGATGCAGCAATGCCCTCCTAGTAGTTCTGTCCCATCATTATATCAACCCATTTGGCACTCTGAGCCAAGTCTCCTAGTCTCAAATAGGTACTGATTTTGTAAGCCTTAACACACAAGTCTTTCATGATGAAAATGCCTATGATTCAAAACTCTCAACATCTGGCTCCATGTAGTTTCTCCTCCCATAGTCTCGCCTCTAGTAATAATTTCACATAACTCATTGTGTGCCCCTGCCAACAGACTCTGGGAGCTGTTCCCCATGCATCCCTCGCTTGGTGCTCTTGCGGGATTGATTTCATCACTTGGCACTGTCTTTCCCTCTGTTCTTTGTATACATCTTTCCAAACCAAGTTCAAGGCCACTGCTGCCCAAGTCACCAAGACTTCTGAACCCAGAGACTTCACTTCTCCTTCTCAAGCTATGTGCTGCCTCTGTTTGGAAATCAACATTCAAGCTCATTGCAGCTCTGTTTGAGCATCTTCTACCACCTAACCAACTACAAGCATGGCATACAGAGGTGCCTCTGTCTCTCCTCCAGCTTCTAGACTGTATCTTGCGCATCTGCTGAATCAATGGACCTTTCCTTGCACTGTGGTGTGAAAGTCGTTACACTGAAGGAGAAGGAGTCCCCACTGCACTGCTCAGGGAAGCTGCGGGTTTACATAGAACTTAATGGCATAAAATGTTTCACGCTCTCAGTACCAAGTTTTCTAGTATAACAAAGCTTAAGTTCTTTGGATTTTATAATCAGCCAACCAGATGATACGAGAAAATGTGTTGATCTAGGAGGTGTAAGAGAAAACATGTCTGGGCCTGGTGTCCTGCATCAGTTAGCCTGACTCGGAGCACATCACCCCACGGCGCATCCAGCATCTGAGGAGAACTCTTACCTTGCAGTAGACATCATGTTGGGAGAACTATCTTCTGGATCAGCGATCCCCACCGCTCTTTGATCCCCAGATCCCTGAGCCATCCTGAGCACCTCCTTCACTCTGAAAAAGAAAGGCATGTACCATCATAGATCATCAAGTCTCAAAGGCATTGTATTTTTATGTAGCTTTGAAATACAAAGATCTAAGTCCCTTCTGGGTTGTTTGTTTGGGCCATACAAGGCTAAGTACTTGCTAGGCAGGACCTTCAGTATTGGATCTACAACTCCAGTCCTTTTTGCTTTAGCGCTTTGTCAGGTAGTTCCTTGTTTTTGCCCCAAATGGCTCAGTCCTCAATTCTCCTACCGAAGGCTCCCACGTAGCTGGGATTGTTGGCTAGTACCACCATGCCCAGCAAAAACTAAGGATCTCCTGATAGATACCAGAAGAATCAAACAGAATATAATTACATATATGTTACTATAAATTGACTGGTAGAGCATCTAGCTAGTAAGTGTGAGTTCAAATGGTAGTACTTCAAAAAAGGAAACTCAGGAGATAACTGGTTCCACCATTCACATATATTCTCCTAATCCCAAAGCAACACAACCCTTCTTTGTACCCTAGGAGTGAGTCTATGCCAATCTTAATCCCCTCAAGACAGATATTGGCATCATTTGGGTGTTGATTTTGTCTCAGCAACATTCATTTTCTGATTAAAACACTATGAATTAAAATGCAAGTATTTCAGTATGGAATGTAAAGAAATAATACTGTATATCCATGAAAATGATTGCAGTGAGAAAAAACATTCAAACACCAAGAATTGGCAAGGACATGGGGAAAGGAGATCCTTTGTACATTATTGGTAGGAATATAAAGTGGTAAAATCACAACAACACTGTCCAAGGGTTCCTCAAAAAGGTAAACAATGAATCACCACATGTTCTAACATTTCTATTAGCAATGTATATACGCCCAAAAAACTGAAAATAAACATTCAAATAGATGCATTCAAATGTTTACACCATTGCCCAAAGGGAGGCCAACCTAGAGGTCTACAGATTAATGAATGGATAAGCCAAATGTGTCTATCCAGACAATGGACTGTTAGTCCACCATGCAAAGAAATAAACTTCAAGGTAGGAGGTGTAGCTCAGTTGTAGAGCACTAGCCAATGAGTGAAAGTGTCAGGTACCAAGTTTGAGTCCCAGTCTCAGAGCTAAAAATAAAATCATAAAAAATAAACAGAAAAAAAAAACTTCTGACACAAGACTGCATACAAGTATTACACTATGTTTAAGAAAGCAGATGAAAAAGCTGTATATTGTGAGTCCATTTCTGTCAAAATCCAGAACAGGTAAATTCGCAGGCACTGAGGAGCACAGAGGATGGGTCGGGTGGCCTTAATGGATAATGGGGTCTCCCTTGGGGAAGACGAAAAGATTTTGAAACTAAATAGATGAGAGTATTTTAGGATACTAAGGATGTACTAAAGGCCATTGAAGATGGTTAATTTGATGTTAAGTGTATTTCAGCTCAGTTAAGAACATTGAGAATAATTAATCTGGCCTTTTAAAAAAAATGGCAGAACAACAGTAAGAAAATTTCAAGTGTGTGGAATTTCTGAGTAATGAAGCAAGTTCAGTTCTTGGGAGTGCCCACAGTACTTGCTGTGTGACCTTGAAAAGTTAAATAGCCCAGTGGGTTTTCTTGGCTAATTTCCCTTTAAAATGAAGCCTAGGGAAGGCATGCTCAGAACCATGCCAAAGAACCCTGCTCTTCTTTATTCCATCCCATGATCCACAGAGAACCCGCCAGGTAAGGGTCAAACAGCTTGAGCTGAGCAAGAAAGTACACTAGAAAGCCATGAAAGTCTTTTACAAATGGTATCACTAATCTAACAGCCTTTCTGAGTTAGCTGCACAAATTTCATAGGCTTTTCATCAAGGAAACCTTCATAAATAACATTAAGTACTTAGACAAAAAAGGCCATTCCATTTAAAAGAAGAAACAGACAACATTCAATTACAAAAAGCTGTACCCACGGTCAGTCCACTGAAACAAGTTTGAATAGAAATGGGGGAGATACAAGGATTTGCAAAGTTATGCTTAGAATGCAATGTCCAGAAGAATGCAGGTGGCTCATGCCCATAATTCTAGCTCGTCAGGAGGCTGAAATCTGAGGATCATGGTTTGAAGTCAGCCTGAGCAGGAAAGTATGTGAGATGCTTTTTAAAAAAAATTGATTTATTGTTATTGTAAAGGTGACATACAGAGGAGCTACAATTATGTAAGTCAGATAAAGAGTACATTTCTTTTTGAACAATGTCACACCTTCCTTCATTCTCTCCCAGTTTTCCCTCCTGTCCCTGTCCCCACCCACTAGTTGTATAGTTCATTTTCAACATAGTGTCTGATAGTATTATTGCTGCCTTTGTTCACCCTTTATCCCTCCATTTCTATGCATCCCCATTCCCTCTCATATTCAGATAAACCAACAAGACAAAAGAACATGAAAACAAAATTAACAACAAAGGACAACAAAACCCTCTTGCGTCCATTTCCTGGAGTTTTTTTGCTGAATATTATTTTTTACTGTTAGATGCACATAGCTATTGTGATTATCTCCAATTAATACCAAATAGCCAAAAGTGGAGCTATGGCTCAAATAGTAGAGGACTAGCCTGGAGTAAAAAAGCTCAGGAATAGCATCCAGGCCTCGAGTTTAAGCCCCAGGACCAGCATGTTAGAAATGAAGGAAGGAAGGAAGGGAGGAAGGGAGGGAGGGAGGGAGGGAGAGGGAGGGAGGGAGGGAGAGGGAGAGAGAGAGAGAGAGAGAGAGAGAGAGAGAGAGAGAGAGAGAGAGAGAGAGAGAGAGAGAATGCAGTTCCCCAAAATACTGCATTAGGGTTATGTTGCTGCTTTTCTTAGCATATATGAATTAGAGAGCATTTCAAGTTGGGTTAAAGGTAGAGATCAAGAGAACCATTCTATTACCCATACTTGGTTACATCAGTATGCCCATGAATAGATTAAAACAGAGAAACACTGGCTATTGTTTCAATGAACAACTTTTTCAATTTCTAAGGACCACTCACTTCCCTATCCCAGAACCCAACAGCAGGAAGAACAAAGCCAAGAGTCCCTTTGTGCATGCACTGGTTTATCTATGAAGCAGAGCCCTTTGGAGTCTCCCTTGCTTTATTTTCAAGCACACACTTTCACTCTACTAAACATACTCTCTTCCACTGCCTAAATCCACTGCTATGGAGGCAGGCTGAAAATGACCTAGAAGCGACCATCTCAGCCCTCCCTCCACCTCCACCTGACCCTCCCACCCACAGAAGCCTTTCTGGTTAGCATGACCAGCTTGTCCTACAGCCTAAGCTGGAGGTTGCTAAGGGAGCACCCAGAGCTCTAGTTAGGAATCCTGGTGAGTTTGTATTCACTAGACAAATTTCTATTTTTGGTTCCTCTATCAACTGGTTGGGAAACCCACACAAGCCATTTAATTTTTCTGTGTCTAAAAAGAATCCTTTCCAATATAGTAATATAGCTACCTTCTATTCCATAAGTCAACAAATGTTAGGGAGAACTTCACATGACACTTCTATGGGTGAGCACTATATAATTAAACCCACTGGCTGTAATACAGGAGCTCTCGAAATTGAATAACCAGATGTTCTGTCATTACAATATCCTGCACTGACAAGCTCCAGTGGCTTACACCTTTAATCCTAGCTACTCAGAAGGCTGAGATCTGAGGATCATGGTTCAAAGCCAGACCAGGCAGTAAACTCTGTGAGACTATTATCTTCAACTAACCAGCAAAAGCCAGATGTAGAACCATGGATCAAGCAGCAGAGCTCCCACCATGAGTGAAAAAGTTAAGAGACAGCACCCAGAGCCCGAGTTCAGGTCTAATGTTGGCAATAATAACAACAATAATAATAGTATGATATACAATATTTATTTCTCTTTTTTATTTTACTTAACTTTTTTTTGAGACAAAGTCTCCTTTGTATCCCAAGCTCACCTCTAACTTGTAATTCTCCTGCCTCAGTCCCCCAAGTACTGGGATCACTGGCATGTACCAAAATATTTCTTTTAAACGAAGCCCAGTAGAAATAAATAGAAGTGTTTTAAGCTTAATGGTAGATAACAGAACTTTGTTCATTTTATAAATGTGTATGCTACGTGTAAATACCCATAATAAATAGTCTACGAACTTTTATTAAAACCTTTGTAAAAACACATGCCTGAACTTCTATAGAATGAACGCACGCTGATGATATTATTTTCCTGTAAGGATTCCAAGTGACGAAAGAGGGAAAATAAAAAGTGTGCTATGACCATCATTTCACTATTGAAAGAAGACAGGTGGACACAGTATTTATAGCTTGGAGGCTGCAGCCAGCCTCTGTCAGCAGGCGAGCCTGCACCTGAACCACTGTGTGCTGCATGAGCTGTGTGATCGGGTGCTTTATCTCACCTCTTCATCTTTGTTCTCTTTCCTGTCACAATCCACAGTCCCAACGTAGTAGAAAGCCCCATGAATAGGGAGGGCCATGTTCCCCTTGCTCTGTGACTACCTGTCAGAACCACTGGTATAAAATAATTGTCTCCTCCCTTCAAAGACTCTTTCTAGAATGTGCCATGGCACCTTTCTTTCATCCTTGCTACTTCCATGCTAGCCCAGCACCTCTATTCAGAAGTATTCATGTTGTTTTTCACCAAGGATGACTAAATTGCAGGAGTGGAGCATCCTCTTTCCAACCCAGCACCATTCCTTCCCATAAAGCAATTCCCGTAAGTTACCACCATGTTCCAGGCATTAGTACTTTAAGTGCAAGTATACCCCACGTCCATTCCCCAAGGTGCTCTGTACTCTAAGTGCAAGTATGCGGAATGCATCTTTTTCCAAGGCGCTCTACTGGGCCTGGGGATATACACACAAAGCAGACCTGGGCTCGTATTTAAAGATCCAGAGTCCAGAATGGGCGGCAAACATGACCCAAACCAAGGGTAATGTGTGGCTACTTGATTCTAACTTATCCAGAGCAGGACGAAGTAACAACTGAGATTGCAATAGAAAGCACACCACTCTGACAGATCCACAGTTTGGGGTCACTATTCTGTTTGGTTAACTCATTTTATGAAGCATTCACTATGTAGTGACCTCATGCTGAAGATGGAGATAAAATCAAGGCCCAGAACAAAGCAAACAAACAGCTATAGCCCATCAAAGGAGACAAACACTTACATATACTTAGACACTAGACTCTCACCTTGTCATAGATCAGAAGTAGGTCTAGCAGGCAAGAAGCTGAGGGCTATAACATTTCCACCTTGCACCCACATCTGAGCTAATCTGCACATGCTTCTCAAACCACCTAGGCATCCATACCTATGCCTCTTCCCACTGACTGCACCTACCACTGCTAGTCAAAAACTTAGTCACATTAACCAGACTCCTACTAAGTGCCAGGCACTGTAAGAAATACCTATAATTCTAGAGAAAAAACAAACATAGGCCAGTTAAAGGTGTGGGTCATAACTGGCTTAACAGGTACCAATGTAAAAGCAGTAACAGTGTTTCATTTCTCTTTACACTGGTGATAAACAGCCATTAGGCTCAAGGCAAAGATGGCACCCTTGCCTTTCACAAAAGAGGTCTACCCTATGGTGTCCTATTCTACCAAGACATTTGGTCTACTTGCTCTCTACATGTTTCTTCAAATCTCAATGTCAGAGAGACTAGAGAGTCAGTCCCCCACATGCCAGACTGATATAGCAAGTCTTCAGGAACAAGACAAACAACAAGGAAACATTACCTTTAAATATGTTCTTTTCAGAAACAAATTATTAGAAAACAGTCTCATCTGGACTGTTGCATCTCCTCAAGCTGCTTCTGCCTCTATGCTACAGCTGATCTCCTGTCTTCAATCTCACATACTTCAGAATTCACTTTTATTCTTATTTTGGAGATGAGAATGTGAGATTCAGAAACACAATTAATAGGGTTTTTGGTGCTTCTTTAAGAATAATAGGAGTCTATGAGGGTTGTGAGCTAGCAGGATCTGGACTTCCAAAGACTCCAGGCTAGCTCACATTCTCGCAAGAGACCCATCTCAGCATACTCCACTTAGATAAGAAGAGCCTCCTGGGGAGGGAAGTTACTAGAGAATAAGGAAACACGACCATGCCCAACCTGAAAAGCGGATTCCTCCTTTGATGATTTTTCCAAAGCATTTTAGAGAAATCATGATAGTCTCTGCCAACGCTAACTTTAATAGCCACGGTTAAAGGTGCACCTAATTTGTTCACATTTACCTTTTTTAGTGGTTCCATGTATAAAACATGGGTGTACCCTATGTTTCTAACACCTAAGTAGAAGGAAAGGATTGATTTTCTGTTCAATAAGTAGCCACCCAAAGAGAAGTGAAAGTTCTAAGTGAGCTACCACAGCCAGCTGGAATTCCCAACATCTGACTCGCCATTACTCACAGGGGGTTCAGGGGAGGAAGTGAAGAGCACTGCCCTTCAGGATCAGGTGGGTCTGGGTCTGAATTCTGATGCTAATACTAGCTCTGAGTACTTACTCCAGTTACTTTGTTTCTCTGAGTTTTAATTTCCTCAATCATAAAATGGTGATTTCTCTCATAGGCTCTAATGAACATTGGTCTGCCTTTTGATGGGTGAGCTTGGGTGGGTAGGGGATAACATTGCCTCTTTTACCTTTTGGTTTTGTGAATGAAGTGATTATTAGCAAACTTCCACTGTCCTTTTATACAATATAGTCATCACTCCAATCAGTCTTTCCTACATAATGACATCCCTTATAGAGTAAGGAAATGTGACATATACAATGAATTTTACTCATCCATTAGAAAGAATAATATTGTATCATTTGCAAAGAAATGGAAGGACCTGGAAAAACATTACATTAAGTGAAGTAAGTCAGGTCCAGAGAGACAAAGATTGCAAATTTTCCTTTATGTGGGAGCTAGATTTGGTTTATAAACATATAAGTGTGTTGAGTGGTATGTAAGTGTATATAAATGTATTAAATGAAATATGGTAGATTCAGGGAGAACTCAAATAGTGTAAGTTCAACAAACTAAACACCAGGAAGTGGGTACTTGAATGGGGTAAGGTGGTATCAAAGGAAGATAGGTAGACCAATGAAGAGAAGAAGGGGGAAAATGCAGTGAAGAATTCAATGTACACCCCCACAAAATTAAGGAAAGTTAGGGAAGGGGTGGATTTGCAGGGCTGGATGAGAATGTTGAAAGGGGTGACATTGATCAAGATGCGTTGTATTCATAAACTGCTTTGTGAAATGGCAACTCCTCTGTACAACTACTTGAAGATAATAATAAAACAAAATGACACGGCCTTTGCATCTAACCTACGCACATTCTTTTGTACACTTTAAATAATCTGTAGCTTACGTAATACGAAGTAAATGTTCGTAGATATTCAATTTGCAGGTACCCAGTACAGACACAATTTTTTCTAAGTATTTCAGTGGTTGAGTTGAGTGAGCAGAAACAGAAGCCAGAGCTATGAAGGGTTAACTGT